>NC_141548.1:78797500-79097500 GCF_021556685.1 Rattus norvegicus
GACCCTCAAAATTCTACCAGAGAACTTCTACAGCTGATAAACAACTTGAGCAAAGCAGCTAGGTATAAAATGAACTCAAACAAATCATTAGACTTCCTCTACAAGAGCATCCAATCTCCGAGGAAAGAAATCAAAGTGCTCAGAAATTGGAAAGATTTACATTCTCATGGATTGACAGAATTAATATAATAAAAATGGCTATCTTGCTAAAAGCCATATAGAGATTCAATGCAATATCCACCAAAATTTCAACTCAATTTCTCATAGAGTTAGAAAGAACAATTTGAAAATTCATTTGGATTAACAAAAAAAAAAAAAGGATAGTGCAAAAAGTATTCTAAACAATGAAAGAACTTCAGGGGAATCACCATCTCTGACCTCAAGCTGTATTACAGAGCAATCATGATTAAAAAAAAAAAAACTGCAGGATATTAGTACAGAGACAGGCAGGTAGAACAATGAAATATAATTTAAGACCTAGAAATTAACCTATACACCTATGGTCACTTGATCTTTGACAAAAGAGCTAAAACAATCCAATGGAAGAAAGACAGCATTTTCAACAAATGGTGCTGGTTCAACTGGAGGTCAGCATGGAGAAGAATGCAGATCGATCCATGCTTATCACCCTGTACAAAGCTTTAGTCCAAGTGGATCAAAGTCCTCCACATGAAACCAGATGCACTGACACTGAAAGGAAAGTGTGGAAGAGCATTGAACATATAGGCACAGGGGAAACTTTCTTGAACAGAACACCAATGACTTATTATCTAAGATCAAGAATGGATAAATTGGACCTGATAAAATTGCAAAGCTTGTGTAAGGCAAAGGGCACTCAATAGGACAAAGCCACAACCAGCAGATTGGGAAAAGATCTTTACCAATCCTACATCAGATAAAGAGTTCATATTTAATATATACAAAGAACTCAAAAAGTTATACTCCAGAAAGCCAAATAACCCTATTAAAATATGGGGTACAGTGCTAAACAATTCTCAGCTGAGGAATATTGAATGACTGAGAAGTACCTAAAGAAATATTCAACATTGTTGGTCACCAGGGAAATGCAAATCAAAACAACCCCCAAGATTCCACCTCAAACCAATCAGAATGGCTTAGATGCCCCAAAGTATAACAACGACATATGCTGCACTATGTACATAGCAGCCTTATTTATAATAGCCAGAAGCTGGAGAGAACCCAGATGTCTTTCAACTGAGGAATGGATAAAGAAAATGTGTTATATTTACACAATCAAGTACTACTCAGCTATTAAAAACAAGGACTTCATGAAATCCTTTGGCAAAAAGAAGACTCTAGAAAATATCCTGAGTAGGACAACCCAGTCACAAAAGAACACACACAGTATACACTGACTGATAAGTGAATACTAGCCCTAAGGCTTGGAATAGCCAAGATTCAATTCACAGACCATATGAAGCTCAAGAAAGCAGACCAAAATGTGGATGAATCAGTCCTTCTTAGAAGGGCGATCAAAGTACTTATGTGAGGAAATACAGGGCAATGAGTGGAGCAGAGACTGATGGAAAGGCCATCCAGAGACTGCCTCACCTGGAGATCCATCCCCTATAGAGACACCAAACCCAGTTACTATTGCTGATGCCAAGAAGAACTTGCTGACAAGAGGCTGATATAGCTGTCTCCTGAGGACTCTACCAAAGCTTTACTGATCCATAGTAAGATGCTTGCAGCTAACCATCAGACTGAGCATGGGGACCGCAATAGAGGAGTTAGAGAAAGTACCAAAGGAGCTGAAGGGGTTTTTAACCCCATAGGACATGAACAACCATATCAACCAACAAGAACCCCGAGAGCTCCCAGTGACTAAACCAAAGAGTACACATGGGGGGACCCTTGGCTCTCCCTTCACATGTAGCAGAGAATGGCATTGTCCTTCAATAGGTGTAGAAGCCCTTCTTCCTCTGAAGCTTCTTTTCCCCTGTGTAGGGGAACACCAGTGTGTTGAGGTGGGAGTGGTTGGGTGGGACGGGGAACATGCTCATAGAATTAGGGAGAGGGGTTAATCGGGAAAGGGGATAACATTTGAAATGTAAATACATAAAAATTCCAATAAAAAGTGCAATTAACATTCACAGTGCCCATCTTAAAAAAAATCAATAAAGTGATTTCTATTGAGATTCTGGTATACTCTTAAATGAATGCCTTACCCATTCATCATCAGTGAGGCTTCCTCTGGGACAGATGAGAATAAAGGTAGAGAATCACAGCCAGACATTGTTTGGAGAGAGAGTCTAAACTGGATGTGTTCATCAAATCATAGCCCTAAGGGCTCTGTTAACTCTGTGATATCCAAGGTGGAAGGGAACCAGAGGGAATGGAGAACTACAGGGGAGTGAGATCCTCTAAACCAAGGTGTATATGAGCTCACAGAGACTGAAGCAGAAGCATCCCAGGTCCTTGCATATCTATTGTGGTTATTAGCTTAGAGTTGCTGTGAGACTCCTAACTCTGACAATGAGTGGACCTCTGACCGTTGTGCCTGCTCTTACAAGTCCTTGCCTGCAGTTGGACTACTGTGTCCAAATTTGAAAGGATCATTTTTGCTTTACCTATTATAACTTCTTTAGAAATTTTTGGTTTTATCTGTTAGGAGCCTTCTCTTTCCTAATGAGAGACAAAAATTGGGTGGATTCAGAATGGAGAATGGGTGGGGAAGAATGTGGAAAGAAAAGAGAGGAAAGTATATCCAGGATTTATTGTACGAGAAAAAAATCTTTTTCAATAAAAGAAAAATAAATTTTATAAGATGAAGTAAACAAAAAGAAATTGCTCATCTTACAATTACAAAAACAAAATAAAATAAGATTAAACAAAGCTACCATACCTAAATTGAGCAAAATAAAGCAACAGAAGATAAGGAACCCTATAGAAGGCATGAGAATTAGAAGCCCACTTATTCTTGCCTTCTGGACTACCACATAAACTGGAAGCTGGAAGCCATGGCATATATATAGCAGATCTGGTGCAGTTGCATTCATGCCCTGTGTATGTTTTCTTGTTCTTTGTATCTTCATATGAGCTTTAATCACATTCTTAAAGGGTCTTGGGTTCTTTTTTTCTTTTCATTTTTATTTTCTTGTCTTGTTTTGCTGTTGCATTTGTTTGTTCAGTACCATCCTTCCCTTTGGCTTCTTGACTCTTTTGCCTCCTCAATGAAACTTTAGTTGAAATTATTTTTAAAGTGAATGTCTTTTCATATTTTAAAATCTATAGTTATAGAGTTATATTCTAATTCTTTACAGAGTTGTAAACTGTGAAAACCGATTTTTCTGAAACTCTGATGCATGCAATTTTGATGAACTTTTGTTTGTAGAGATTTTATCTTGAACACCCTAAGACATATTATAGTAAATAAAATGTTAAGGGATCTCTAACTTGCACATAATTGGTTCCTAGAGTAATGACATAAAACTATCTTAGAGGATGTGATAAGGTTACTAGTGTAAACATTCTTTGTCATCCTATTACTCAAAACACAGTGCACAATTTCTTGTTTCAAAACTTCATTGTTAGTGCAGGCTGACAGGAACCGGATGTAGATCTCTCCTGAGAAACACAGCCAGAATACAGCAAATACAGAGGCGAAAGCCATCAGCAAGCCACTGAACTGAGAACGGGATCCCCATTGAAGGAATCAGAGAAAGAACTGGAAGAGCTTGAAGGGGCTTGAGACCCCATATGAACAAGAATGCCAACCAACCAGAGCTTCCAGGGACTAAGCCACTACCTAAAGACTATACACGGACTGACCCTGGACTCTGACCCCATAGGTAGCAATGAATATCCTAGTAAGAGCACCAGTGGAAGGGGAAGCCCTGGGTCCTGCCAAGACTGAACCCCCAGTGAAAGGAATTGTTGTGGGGAGGGTGGTAATGGGGGGGAAGATGGGGAGGGGAACACCCATATAGAAGGGGGGAGGAGAGGGGTTAGGGGGATGTTGGTCCAGAAGCCGGGAAAGGGAATAACAATCGAAATGTAAATAAGAAATACCCAAGTTAATAAAGATGGGAAAAAATGTTAAATTAAAAAAAATTCATTGTTCTTAAGCAGTACATCTCAATATTCTGAGAATTCTATTACATGTCTTGGTCAAAAAGTGAAGTTTGAACATGTAGATCGATGTTGGAATGTTATATCCATATGGACTTCAACTTGATTTTGAAGCTTGGATACAGTAAACAAATGGAAAGGAGATCAGTATTATATTCAGTATCATCTGAATGTTGACTTTTATGAAGTAAGGAGGATTTCTTTTTGCTAAATGGCTTAAGGTAGTAGTCAAGAGTCTAATGGTATATGTTTTAAACTCATCAATATAAATTGGGAGGTGAAAACATGATCATTTAGGTTTCTGAGTGAATAAATAGAATTCTGGTTTCTTTATCATCCTGTTCTTAGGTTCAAATCCAAGAGATTTAGTTCCTTTAGATCCAGCTTCAGTGCCAGATACTTATTTTATTTCTCCTTCACATGCAGAAAACTTACCCAGAAACAGTGTTTCCAAAACTTAGGAGCTTCTAGATATGACATATTTAATATTGATAAGTTCATGAAGTATGTAAAAATCATTTTCCTAAAGAAATAATTACTTTTAATTAATGTATTTGTTTATCTGTTTATTTGTATTATGCAGTTTGGGTATTAGTAGGCTATCTAGCACTCAAATTTTGGATAAACAATTAAAACACTAATTTGAGCAGCAATATCCAACATAACTGTTTTTTAGCTTAAAATTCATGAGGAGGAAAAGATCGATTTTAAACCAAGGTGTTTCATCATACCACATTCTGAGCACCACTTAACTGAAAGAACAGCTCCTAGTATTCAGTGCTGATTCATCTTGTGACTCAAACTGAGTTGATTCCTTTTCTTCTGAAACCTTACTGTCAGAACTACCTAACCTTTATGACATTTCAATGCCATTTGTCCTCTGTCAGTGACCCATACCCATCAATTAAGAGAAAATCAGTAGATTTTCAACATTTTCGTAAAAATGCAAGCAATTAAGGAAGGAGGCAATAACTAAGACAGCACGAGATGGGCTCAAATACTTCCAAAAATTTCATCAGATCCTGTGTTCACAGTAGGCTTAGATTTTTTTTCCAAAACCTACTTTATTTAAGATTTTTAAACACTTCTAACCCTCTTCTAGTCCACCAAACAGAGGAAGGTGAGAAAAGCTTATAGGAAATGGTAGTTGTGGCCTTTCTAGGAGTTCCTTAGGTGTTGCCTTCTTCCTTGTCAGGAATCCAGTTCAATAGCAAACACCAAGCACAAATCAGCAGCAGAAGCATGATACAGTAGAAATGCTAAGGCTATAATGAATTGGACAAAGTCAATGGAAGCAAAAGGAATCAGCTGGAATACCAGGAGAATATCTACAAAAGCATGGATATAATAAGGAGAGAAAAAAACAACAAGTTACCTAAATGACATAAAATGATTCAAAATATGAAATAGATTTTATTAAGAGATTATATTTCTGACCAAAAACAAACTTAAATACAGATTGGTACTGAAAATTCAAATAAGTTAAAAAATAACGAAACAAAACAAAACAAAAAAAAAACACATTTGGAAAGCCTCACCAAATAAATTAGAACATATAGAATATGTAGCATCATGAGTGGACACTATGTGCTACATTTAGGTCAAAAAAGCCTGAGACAGCTAGAATCAAGACTGTATTTGAGTGGTCATCTCGGGTGAGATTCCTGTAACATTTTGTAAGCCCCAGATAGATCTACAGACACCAAGGCCAGGACCTTAGGATTCTCAGGACCCCTAAGAGCATGGGAGAATGTACCAGCTGAAGAGTCCTCTAAGGGAGTACCCACCCTGAGATTTGCAGTACACCAAGAAAATCCTCTGAAATATTGCTGCTAAGTGATTCAGAGTTACCTTGATGTTCCAAGAGAACATTGATAGAGCATTGAAAATCATGTTTCTCAGTGTGAATTCAGGAATTCTTCCCTTTGCCCTGGGCATTTGGAGCAGAACAAGGAAGAAACAGAAGGAAGTTTGGTCTATAAGGTGTACCATCTGTTTCTGTTTCGGGTTCAAGAGAGGAGGGAAATCAAACACAATGGCAAATGCTCATCAGACACAATGGCAAATACTCTATGCCTGGGTGTAGGGAACGGTGCGGTAAAACAAAGATGGCGCCGACATCCAGTCCCATCTGGTAGTAAACGACTTATCTTGCATGCGCAGGCTTGTCCCCTTGCCAGGGCAGCCATAGGATAACGAGGTGATCCGGCGCCCACCTGTGGTGAACAATGGTACTGCGCATGCGCGGGTTTTGCACCTGGCACCAGTTGGCTGGGACATTAATATGCTAATGAGTGACGCCAATCCGTGACGGACAATTAGCATAGCCTCAGCCTGCTGTGTATATAAGGCGAGCGCTTTTGCTGCTCAAGGTCCCCATATCAACAAAGAGGTGGTCCTGCAATAAAGGCTGTGGAGAAGAATCCGACCATGTTGTGTCTTCCTTGCCGGTGGAGGTGGGCGCGACACCTGGGATCCATGCAAGATATTTCCAGATTTCCCTGGCTTCTTCAGGCGTATGAATGTGCAGTAGTTACCTGTTTGACTTCACTGTGTCTCTCTATGTAGGGCTGTGCCTCTCTAGGTATTTCTGTTGTGTGTTTCTGTCAGTTCTCTTGACTGGAGAAACAGATCCAAAGTAGAAAGGGGAGTGAGCCTTCAGAATACTACAGCCACAGTTGCCCCCAATGTTTACAGGGCAAAACAGGCTGCCTAATCTTGATGCAATTCACCCTTCTGGCAACAACTGTGGCTGCAAATTGTGGTAGGCTATTACTATTACTATGCACACACTGCGAAATACACACTGAGGTTTATGTTCTCTTCGCTACCAAAGGCATATTAATTGGATGACCCAAAATCCTCCTTTCTCATAAAAGCTGCAAGCCTTTATTAGCTTGTTCAAATTGTTTTCTATACACAATAGACAGCTTGGGAACCTTGCCAGTAGCTCCTAGCTCCCATGTTTATGCCCAAGGAGCAAGAATGAATCCTGCTGGAAAGTAGAAAATTATTTAGGAGTATTTTCTGATGCAAAGGCACAGATAGAGTGACCAGTTCGGATCCCAATACCAAGGTAAAGGGGCATTAAATGTTATTGGAAAAATGAAAAGAGGCAGCTAGAAAATTTATCAGCTGATTTACGTTAGGTCAAGATACTCAAGGACCTCATAAATCACTCACTGAAATCTGGAAAGGCTCTGTAAGACATATTGAATAGTCACCCCCATACCCTCAGATGCCACTGAAACAAGTATACCCTAATGTTGCTTTTGTCATCCAGTCATCCCGAGGCATAAAGAGAAATCCTAAGAAATTAGCATAATTTGAAGGAATGTGTAGGATGCATTTTTTTAATTGTTCTTTAGTATCACAAGAACTAAGATGCGGCTGACAAAAGTCAGGGAAACTCAATTCTGTTGTGATTGGGGCCCTTGAGAAAATAAAAGAGAACAGGAATAGGGAAAACAGACCACCAGAAGGACTTCAGGGAATAGTCAGCATTGTTGGGTGGGTCCCTGGGTGCACATCTGTTGGAATTAGACGATTTATCCACAAATCAACTGGCTCCAGTGTGTAGATTGCATCCTTGACGCTCTGGGAACTTAGTAGGAATGTAGACTGCCAACAGAAGGCCTTTTAAGGCCCTTCAGGCCCTGAGACACACATTCTCACTTGTGCATCCTTGGGGTCATATATACGTCTACAACTCAGAGGAAAGGCAGCAAATGCTTTGCCACAGCCTAATTTCAGGCATCTTGCAAAGACCTGCAAATTTTCACTCCCTGATAAAACAAAGAAACAAACAAACAAGCAGCAGCAGGAGGAACAACAATAACAACAACAACCAGTACAGAAATTCCTACGGTGGCTTAATAATTTTGGCTATGGATAATGGGATTTTTTGGGATAGCCAAGCCCACTGTGGGTTTGCAGATTTTTGTGATGAACTGAAACTTAGTAGGGAGCATTTAAAGCCTTGAAAAAGGTCCTAATGTCTGCCTTAGCATGGCCCTCCCAGACGTTACTAAGCCATTTCACTTGTACATGGATATGGCCAGAGACATTGTCTAGGAGTCCTGAATCAAACCCTTAGACCCTAGAAGGAACTTACAGCATATCTGTCCAGGAGACTGTACCTGATTGAAATGGGATATTCAGTGTGTATGAGTAACATAGCTGCCACCACTTTTCTTGTAAAACTATCTGACAAATCAACTTTAGGGCATACACTGCTTCTGAAAGCCTTGAACTCTGTTGAGACCTACTTGAGGGGTGGATAGCTGACATCCCAGTAAACCAATCCCAGGCTCTGCATCTGGATCAATCCTGCATTCAATTCACAAGACACCAGCTTCAACCCTGCCTGGGTTCAACCCTGTCACACAAAGATCCTGTGAGTCCCTGAATAACTGTTTTATGGTGAATGACCTGATCCAGTTTACCAGGAGTGATTTGGCTAACATCGCATCAAGGACACTGGACAGGATATTCTTCACAGATAGTGTGATGGCTATTTCTTGTTGTCAACTTGATTGCGTCTGGAATAAACTACAATCCAGACATGGAGGGCATACATTTGATCCAGATCTTGAGGCATCGTACCCATGAAAACCTTAGGCCCAGGAAAGGTAGCACACATCATTAATCCCAAGAGATGGAACAATTAGATCTCTGAGTTCAAAGTCAGGCAGGGACAAATCAAGTTCGGGATCCAGGCAAGGTGGTACACAAATTTAATCTGGGACACATTTCACTGGATGCCTATATAAGGACAATGGAAGAAGGAAAACCCTCATTTCCTCCCACTTGAGAGCACATGTATTGAAAACTACTTCTTTAGGATTCCAGCTTATACAGAAGGGCAGCTGAAACAACTGGCCTCATGGGACTGAGCAATTACTAGTTTCTTGGTCTTGCATTCACAGTTGCTCACTTTTGGGTTAGTTGGACTGTAAACAATAAGTCATTACAATACATTCTCTCAATATATAGAGACATTCTACAAGTTCTGTAGTTCTAAAAAACCCTAACTTACATAGATGGGGATACTTTCTTCCAAGATGGGACAGGTAGGCAGGGTCAGTCGAGATGACTTAAGACTATCTGAGCTCAATATTTAAACTAGGTATCCTTAGCTAAATGAACTGAACTTTTAGCTTTGATGTATGCACTGCGCTTGGAGAAATACAAGGTTATCACCATATATGTGGAGAGCTGATATGCTTTCACCATGGCCCATATACAAAGGGCTCTATACAGGGGAAGAAAATTGCTAATCACAGCAGGAAAAGAAATAAAAATATAGAAGAAATATCTTAAGATATTGTGTGAAGAGACACCACGACCATGGAAACTCTTATAAAAAACATATAAGGGGGGCTGGCTAACAGTTTTAGAGGTTTATTCCATTATCATCATGGCAGGAAACCGTGGGGTACAGGAAGAAATAGTACTGGAGAGATATCTGAGGGTTCTTCATCTTCTCCAGGCAGCAAAAAGAGACAGTGTACCATGCTGACTGTAGCTTGAGCATAGGAGACCTCAAAGCAACCCCAAAATGACATACTTCCTCCAACATGGCTACACCTACTTTAGTAAGGCCATACTTCCTAATGACATCCCTGCCTATAAGTCAAGCATTCAAATACAAGAGGCTATTGGACCATACCTATTCAAACTACCACAGACTCTTAGCCACTTTGGAAACTATCTGGTTATGCAAGAGGGTACCCATCATGCTTTTAAAAGGATACCAAAAAGGAGTCTTCTCCAGGAGCCAGAGTCAACAGAGCAGCTGCATATTCTGCCTGGGAAGTACCTCAGATTAAATCAGATTTTTCCATATATTGGTAAGTCTTACCTGACAGTTCAGAATGCAGCTGAGAATGAGATCAGTTGTATGAAACAAGAACTGGATAAGTAGGAAAACTCAAAATGATGGATGTTGCAAAACTAGAAAGGCAAATAGTCATGAATCTTTACTATGGCAATCGCCCAAGAGCCACAGAGACTTCTGAACTCAGATCCAGTCACTATGTTCCAAATTGTAAAGCCTAATTAAAGTCATCACTTTTAGATGTGTCAGGTATACTAAGATCCTTCTACCCAAAGGTGGAAGGAAAATCCCATAAGGGATCTGGGCTGGAGCAAATAGATGTCCAAAACATTGGGAGTGGGACTTCACTGAAATCTGAACTACTGGTTTAGTCTATAAATATTTGCTGGTGTCTCAGGATGGGGCAAAGCACCCCACTACAACAGGGACTGCTACAATATTTAATGGAAAAATACCTCAGGAAATAATTGTTACCTATGGATAGCTAATAAAATTTACTCCTTTCCATAGAACAAGTAGAGAATATGTCAGTACAAGACAGTGTGGAAGTTCCTTGACTTTGTGTTTCTGCTGAAAAGACAAGGTTTAACTAAGGTTGGTCTCCTTGATAGAGATGTCTGTAAAAAATTACCCATATCTTTTCTAAGAACCCAAGGTCAAGATATCTTAGATAATTCAACATAGTTTCTGTTAAAATGCCTGCTTGTGCAGAACACTCTAGCTAACTGCTTATCTTCACTTCTGTTAAAGTGCTTGCTTAAGCAAAGAGCTCTCCCAAGTTAGCTGCATATCAAAATGCCAGAATATTGTTTTTGCCTTCAAAACCCTGTGCTCTGGACTCTAGGTGTTGCATTTATCTCTGAATATGTGATGTAGTCCCCGCAGGCTGGAAGAAGACTCACAATAAGCTATAAACTGAATTTGAGTGGTCATCTCTAGTGGGTTTCCCATAATAGTTTCTTCTTCTACACTGTAACTCCATGATCATGAACTCTACTCCCCTGACTATAAGCCCAGTTAAATGCTTTCCTTTTTAAATTTGTCACATTTTTGGTGTATTGTAACAGCAATAGAAAAATAACTCAGAGAATAGTGTATTGCCCAGAGAATTTAAAAACAGCACACTGGCTGTTAACTTGTCTCTTCGATATGCACTATAACTGAAAGATATGATCCTGTTTCTGAAGTCACCACACACTTTCACTACAAGACATAGAAAAAATGATCCTTATTTTTTAACTTTCTTTTTCTGTCCAGAAACTACTCTCCCTGATGGTGAAGCTAGGCAGTATACTTTCCGACAGCTAACTTTCATACTGTCAAAAAGTGCCATGCAAGCTAATGGGGGTGGGGGCAAGACATTGATGCTTTTATTCACTTCTGAATGGACCCTGTATGCTACAATTCTGATCATCTAAACAAGATGTATTTATTGGTACAATAGCCTCATGAATGTTATAGAACATAAAACAGCTCTCCAAATTCAATTCTGTGCCACAAGAAGTAATTCTTGCCTAGTAACCTGGCCAAAGTTCTGTGGCTGAGGAGGTCACATTCAAGGGGCAACCCACTACTATCCCTTTGCTAAATGGTCAGATATCAGTAGCCATCTAGGAAGGACTGAAGGCACGCAAGTAAGTTTTCTGGCCCACCACTTTGCATGGCTTTGATGTTTATGCGCTAAATTACGGGGCTTTCAGAGATTTTTATCCCTGAATTGCTTTTTGTTAATTATATGCGTTTTTGTCACTATTACACAGCCTAATGATTCCTAAACATTAGCCCACCCCATTTGGCAGATTTTCTGCATATCAATGAAGATATACTATTATGTAGGAATGTTGCATAGACAAAACGATGATTTAATAATTCCTGATAATGATTTTATAGAATTCCTGAATTTACACAAGTAATTTCTAGCTCTCTGAAAAGCTGCAAATAGAGCTCTGTAAACCTTCATGTGTCACAGGCTATTCACACTAGGATAAGAATGCAAGCTTGAAACAGATTTATGACCAAGGAAAAACATTCATTGTAGGTCAGGTTCAAGGATGAGTCCATAGGTATGCACTATGATGAAGCAAGGCCATATGAAACTGTTGCTCTGAACTTATAATGAGTGTATAGAATGAAGTGCTGCTTTGAACTTAACATCAACTTCTTTCTGTAACTTCCATTTTGTGTAACATTTGATCTATGAAGTTATTTGTCTAAGAAGTTATAAGCAGGCCTAAGAGAAGGAATAAAGTGTGGCTTGGGGGCTCACCCCCATCCACCAAATGTGTGTGTGTGTGTGTGTGTGTGTGTGTGTGTGTGTGTGTGTGTACACATACATAATACATACATACATACACGTAAGAGATAAAGGAATTTAGTTTCTAACTGGGCATTTTGCCAGCTCCAGATAATTAAGCTTTGTTCTGTCAGTGGTGCTGACCCTGTAAATCGCCCATTGCGGTCACTGGGCCTCGTCTGCTATGAGCATAATCCCAATCGACAGCACCTGCTCCAGCTAACTCTGTGATGTCAAACCTGACCGTTGGTAGTCATATTGTCAAACAGTTCTCTCAATGTTTACGTTCATACTCATAGTTTTAAACTTCTGTCAACCATTATCAGAGAAGCTTCTTTTTATAGTGGGGGGTAGTTAATACAGACTCATAATGGGGTAAAGTGATACAAAGAGGGGACTGTGAGTGGCCAGTCATAAATGAAGCATCTGTTTCTCGGTTCTCTCCCCTGAGGTTCAGAGAACAGCTGGGAAAGGTGATACAAAAGAACTTAAGAGCAGGGAGATTGTGCAAAGGCTATGAAGATGAATGTTTGGAACAGGTAGCTCTGCTGCTGTCCTCATGAACCTATAGCAGTAGTTTTGGTGACCAGTACAAGACGTGAAAAAGGTCAACCAAGTCAAAACTCCAACTAGATGGGGCAAGTCTCAGGTGACCCCGTTGCTAGGTGAGGTTATATAGAAAGCACTGGCAGCAAGGGCGATTGATGGCCTTTTTCCTGGGGTTTCTGGTCACTGATAGGTTGTTCACAAGCCGAAGAATGTACTAATAGCCATCTTACATATTTGGGATGCTATAATTTGAAACAGTAGAATGATATATTAAAATAAAGAAGACATGAAATGGAAGGGAAAAAAGTTTGAGATGATCCAGATTAGGGAAATACAGAGCAGAAATGGGGGTTGCTATGATCAAAATACATTGCAAACACAAATGAAAATCTCATAGAAAAAATTTAAAATGTTTTCAGCCTTCAGGGGCATATTTTCTATGAAACTTTTACTACCTAAAAGCAGTACTTTTTCCACCTTAGGACATACTATTGATCAACAAAGCTAAAATACACTCAACAAACTATATATCAGCAAATAATTGTGTGTTTTCTAATTCCAATGAAATATATAACTACACCACGGTCATAGAGTGTTACAATTTTTAATTGACAAGCACCAAATTTCAGCAGTTACACTTTCATTAATCTACCTAGTTTTGGGTGGCAGCTAATGTGATCATGAAAAATATTCATTATTGCACATTGCTATTTAGGAACATGTTTAAAGACAGAAGCAAAGAGATACACAAAGTCGACACAGTTTCACCACTTACAATTTTCAATGAGAGACACATGGTAAAATCAACACAGATGTTAACATGTGTTATGCTCTTTAATACAAACTGATGAGAAACATAAAACAGAGGGTGTAATTTTATTAGCAGATGAAGAATTTTGCTGAGAATAGTAGAGATGCTTTATTCAAAACACCTCATTAATGAAGAAAACCAAATGTGCACCTGACTGATTGAGGAAGCACAACTACCTGAGAAGAGAAAATTAACTTGTGAGGCCAGTGCACTGATCATTTATACAGAAGACACTGAAATAGTCAGAGTGAATGGCTGTCAGAAGTGCTGTCTAGGTAGCAGATGAACGTTCAGTCATACCTACCATAGGTACCTACCTTCTATGAATCAAAATTCCTAGAAGAAGCAATATCTGAACAGGCTGGGGGCAAACTAAAAATTGCGATGACCGTGAATAGCTCTAACTGTTGCAGGTCCAGAACCTAATTACACTTTATCTTGGGCTATCTACAGCCCTTTAAATCGCCATTCTTTTCCTATTCTCTGTCAGACCAAACACCCTGTGACTAACCGATAAAAGACATTGGAATTTATTCACTTAACTAACCCTTGGTTTGCACCAAGCTAAAGGCGAAAAGTCATCAGATAATATCCAATGCCTATAAGAGAGATTTCACCTTGCTGTTACTATCTACTTATGTTTCCACCATTGAATTCTAAACATACGTTTATTCAGCACATTCTTCTTTCAGTTACTGTAAAAAATTCATGAACTGATTTCACGTTGGAACATGAGATTTGGGGTAACATAAATCTGTGTTGCTAGGACACAATCACTCATGTTTGGTTCCAGAATAAACCATCTCTTAACCTCTTTGAAGTTAAGAATTGTACTTTTCCATCACCATTTTGACCAGTGAGCATTTTATGATCTGGACTGTGATCAGTAATTTTCGGAATTGATAATTCTAATTCGGTAAAAATTCTTGGGGGGTAAATCAGTAGCAAAGCAATGAATATGAAAAGATGATCATTCTCTAATATTATCATTTTTATTAACTTTGGTTTTATGAGTGAGTGGATGACATAATAGAAAATGAAGCTTGAGAATGATGTAATACAGAAGATCATTGAGTTTGAATAAGATATTAACTTAGGACAGGAACAAACACCAGAGATAGAGAAATATTGGACAGAAAAGAATATTTCTGAAAAAAAAAATCTATTGGGATAAATATCCCCATGGATTTCTTTCTTGTTCACACTAATGTGTGAAGAGCTCCTGAAATGGAGAAAGAAATTGAATAAGTCAATAGGAAATTTAATTAAATTCTGCATATAAATATATTTAAATTTCCATTTCTTCGTTCATCCTAGAGGTCAGATGGAAAAGTGAATATATGAGACTAGAAATCATAGGAGGTATAGATCTAGAGAGAGAAATATGGAATCATGGAATCAGGTGACTATACTAGAAATAAAGTAGAAAGAACAAACAGTGAAACACGGGACTTTTTTCCTACTAGTATTATAAAGCTATGATATATAAGTATATATATATATATCATACAATATCATGTATTATATAAATGATATAAATATGAATGTGAGAACATATTGCTTTCGGGTCCTTTTTCATAACTGTTAGAATTTTGGAAATATATGATATATATGGAATTATATATTTTAACTAAGTTTGGACTTAGATATACATAAATTATTTTGTAGAAGTATCTTAAAGGTTATGATGAAGACAGTGGAGGATTAAGACTTATGGTATAAAGTAGTAGGTATTGAGTAGGGTGAGATGGCACCATTTGGAAAGTTAGCTTATGTCTGGCATGGAATCTTTATGTTTCAAGTCCATGAAAATGTGATTATTCCAGTATTCAAAAGTTATGAGTAGCTTTCTTTCTTCTGAGTGTTCTCCACCTGTGGTTCTAAAAACACAGCTTTAACCAACTGAGGATTCATACTCGTATAAAACAGTATTTCTATTTGGTGCCAGACCGAATAAAAAGAAGAGACAAAGAAAAGGAAGCTTCACTTTGCTTTATGGTGGAGATAACTTTTACAGTGGAGAGTTGATGAGAAATATGATAAATTTTATCATATTTTATATCTTAGTGATATAAACAAGAAAAATCCATATGTGCTGCTTCGTTTGTATACTGTTCTTTACTATGGATAGTACACAGCTTTCCCACAGGTTAGATCTACATTCCAGATTAGATAGAATAAAGTTGTAAGTAGAAATAAAGTTTCTTCTCAGTGCTTTACTTTGGAAGTTCTATGTTGCCTGGGCAATGAGCCCTACGATTATTAGAAATTAAAATATCATGTACTGAGAATGACTAATTGCTACATTTACATGATGGTTCTCAATCAGTCATGAGCACTGAGTCAATGTTCTATAAAACTGTAGAAAAGACAAAAAACATGCTCTCAGTAGTAGCTAGAACGGATGTCACATTTATTTATATTCCTGAAAATTTTGGTAGAAATTTAAAGGAACTGAAGTTTACTTTGAACAGATTCAGAATAAAAAATTTGTAATACTCTGATTCCAACAGTAAAGATGATTTCGGTTGGTAATTGAATTGTTTTCAGGATTTTTGCTACTCACAAAATTACTTGTGATTAAAAGAAATGAGGTATTTTCAAAAGTAAGCCTGGCGGATTATTCCTAGCTGGCTTCTTGGTTATTAGTTTTACATTTTAAACTTGATTATGATCTATTATCTCAGTTCTCCTTTAGTATTTGCCAATTCCAACTTTATTAAAGTTTTTATAAACTGCTGACACCCAAACTACTTTACTCATTAAAATTTCATAAGGCAAAGGTATTTTTTTAATATCAGAGACAGCTATTCTAAAAATGCAAGCTATTTCTATTTGATTTGAAATTTTTAATTATATATGTGCATTTGTGGTACTTTATGCTATGTTCTGAGCTAATAGAGTATCAGATATCTTTTAAAAGGAAAAATAAATGAATTGGGTTTCTGTAAGTATCCAGGAAGAGTTTAAGAGTTTTAGTATAGAACGGGGGATATATATGTGTGTATATATATGTATATATATATATGATTTAATTATTTGTATTTCTGTATGAAATTACCAAAGAATAAATAAAAGTGAAAAAATACGTTTCAATGAAGTTGTTGGTTAAAAATATATAAGAGACTAAATATTATTCATAAGTTCTCTACCCCTTAATCTTCTCTCTTTACTCAAAAACATAAATAGTTATACATCCTAAGTATCTAGTGAATAGATGAACTCTTACTGTTGGATGATATTTATGGCATCTGCTTATTATCATTTTAGTCAACTCTTTTACTTCACTGGATAACAGAAAAACTTAAATTCAGGCATCATATGTGGAAAACTTTTGACATACTTGAACATTGCAAAGTAATTTTTCTTCAATAATCAATGGTCTTACATTGTATTAATCATTTTAATATATATTAGAATATGTACAAACATCTTACAATCCCAATGCTATTTGACTAAAGATGTTAAAGATAATAGTAACTTATAGTATCCTGTTCATCAAAGTGATGAACAATATATATCGTGTTATTATATATATTTTCCAAACAATGTTGTTTATGAAATAATGATTCAATTAAATAAAAATGTCAACATTTCTTGTTTCTTATTTGTTTATCAAAGGTATTTCAACATTTTTAGCAATTAGATTTCAGTTTCTAGAATTTCTATTCTATTTCTTCTTCTCTAATGTATTCTGATATCATATGAATCTAAATGCAAATCCTTTCATATCCTCATCATATGCTCAAATGAAAATGATGTATTTGGAATAATAATGAGTCAGTATCCTACAAACTGTGAAACTCAAGAGTTGCTTGTATTCCAAGGATTTTTTTTCTGAATCTTTAGTGAAGCAGAAGTCCATGCAAAGTGTCATGCTTGAAATAAACTGGGAATAAATGCTACTTCAGTATTTTTTTATGCAGAGTTCTATACTGAGCCAAAAGAAATCACAATAGCTGCCGAGAAATGTCCGTGGAGTTTAATTCTAATACTTACATGGACAGAGGCAAAAGTGAGCAGAAAGTGGTTCAGGGGATGGTAGTCGTGATAGGGTGACAGCTCTTAGGGGGAGGGACAGAGCTATGACAATCTTTCTGTTCTTATTTCTCACACACAGAGTCAAACCACAGCTATTCGAGACAATCATGCTCAATCAGCCACAGGGAGAGTACAGGAAATGCACTTTGATGGTGCTCAAAGCTGACTTCACCCACAGCAGATAATGGAAAGACTTAATGACAAAGGGTGAGGGAAGGACACGCTAATCTATAAAATAAGAACCATTCAATTTGAAGGTTCTCCAAAGTATGCATATGCACTCGACATTTTTAAGTCTAAAAACTTGTTAAAACAGTGTATGTTTGAGCCAATGGAAATTAATGAGCAAAGTTTTAATGAGATTGCAACTTGGGTAATAAAAGAAAAAAAAAACAGGCTGGCATCTAGCTTCGATTTTTCATCCTATACCTTTCAAACTTTAGGGGAGAACATGAGGTGGGCAGGATGACCGAGAAGCAGGAACTATTCTGACACCTGCTTGGTAGGAACTTACTGTACCTGTGTCCACATCCTTCACCTGTTGCCTGGATAGAGCTGGCAGGCTCTGCTTGGAGCTCTTTCAGGGCCAATCCTTTGTCCTGTGGTCCAGGAAAGTCCATGCCTGTCACTACCTCCTCCTCTAGGGACTCCACGTAGAAAAGAGTCCTGGCGGGCTGCTGGGTGCCCTGCCCAGGAGCCCCTTGTTGCAGCCTCGTGGCAACTGGTAGTAAGGTGCCATTCAGCGGACTGAAAGGAGAGGATGAAGCAGAGGACGAGGATGATGATGATGTCGAAGAGGAAGAAGGTTTTTTCCAGAAAGCGCTCACACTGCCCTTTTCCTGGTTTTTGAGCAGCCGACTCTGGCTAGGACCCCAGTGCTCAAAGCTGCCTCCCCCGCTGTCCTGTTGCAGGCAGCTGCCCCCCGCTGAGCTACCGGAGGCTGGTGAGGGATGGCTGAAGAGTTTCCAGCGGAGTCGCAGGATGTGCTTCACATCGAAATCTTTTCGCCCAGAGCCGGACATGCTTAATGCACGGAGGACCAAGGGACTGCAGCTCACACACCAGTAGCCTGGCGAGCGGACTGGGGTGGCCAATGGCTTCTGGAGACGAGAAAGAGGCAGGATGCGCCCCGTGTATACGGAGTGCCAAAGGTGGTCAAGCGGGCTGTGCGCCTCACCAGGCGACTACACCAGCACCTAGAGCGCGCTGCAGAGCCTTATGGCTCAGTCCGGGTCGTTTTCCTGGGAACTGAGCTTTGAGAAAGCTCCTGTCTAGATCAAATGAAGTCCTGGGATACCTGGGGCTTAGAATCCACAAGGAGCTTGCGGGGACCCCTGTGGTGACCACCCGGAGGGAAGAGAGGCTGAAAATGCAAGAGGAACAGAGGGAGGTCAGAGCTCTCCCCAGCTCCAGAGGTGGCCGCAGCTGGATCCACTGCACTGATACACACTCAGTTCCGAGCTGTGGTTTGGAAGCTATTCAGATCTCTCTCTCGTCTTCGCAGCTCAGAGTTCCGTGTTTGAAGAGTGCAGACAAAAAAAAAGAGCCTCAAGTCGAGAAGTAGTGCATCCCCAACCCCAAGCGGAGTCTGTGCACCTGCTCCCTGACCCTGTCCTCTGGGAGAATGCCCTGAGAGCTTGCCAGGTGTCCGGAGGACAGTCAAATGCTTTCTGAGAGGAGAAAAGGGGCGGATTTATATAGTCAGTTTGTAAAGGAGAAAAATAAATATCCCGGGGAAAAAAAACATAGAGCCGCCACAAGAAAAGCCCGCCCAGGAAAGCTGTCAAGGTCCTCACAGTATGATTTTTCTCTCTGCCTCAGCGCCTCCCCCCTCCTCCCCTGTAAGTGACGCAGATGTGTACTGGGGCCTATACTGAGAGATGGAGGGAGGGAGGGAAGACTTCAATCTTCTTTATGCAAGTGAGTCCGCTGCTCTTATTGTCCCCTTGCGTAAGTCTGTCACCTTTTTTCACCCTCCTTCCTCTCAACATTACTGTATAGCAATAAAAGTAAAGCAAACAGGCAAAATGCTTTAGCATCAGTAAACACCAAACATGAATAATAGCAGTGTAAACTTAATAGGCTGCCGCAGTGTGCAGGTTGCAGGTTAATGGCTTGAATTATTTAATAAGCCACATCCTTTAACCTTTAGCCCTCCGTTCCTCTATATAAGACAGAGAAAAAAGCAGGGATGCTGTCATCAGTGTGATGATGCCATCGTCCTGGCACTTACACTGTGGCTCTGTTATTAATGCAGCCAGACAGTGCCTCACCTCCGGGGACCAGAGACTCAAGGCAAAAATTTGAAGATGGGCTGGATATTAGCCACAGGCTTGGCAAAATCCGTGTTTTGTGAGTGCTTCCTGAACAAAACATTTTGTGATACAGAACAAAAATGGAATAAAACGATAACAGAATATTTGAAAGGGTAACTTCTCATACATAACCATGGTATAAAATGCACAGAAGAGTGGTAACAACCAAAGGCTAGTATCCGGATAATAAACGCCTGCCTGGAAAGGGAGACTGTGATTTTCTTTCAATATGATGAGGACTATAGTTCCTTTTTTTAAAAAAAATACTTTAAAGTATCCTATATTTTTCTTCATGAGTGTTCAATATAAAACCAGGTAACCTTGATCAGGGGTAGAGAGTCAGGAAAGCTGCGACTTCACTGCTCTGTCCATCAGGAGTACAGAAGTGTCACTTCTTGTAATCCATTGGCTCAGTGACATCCAAATAGGTATGAGGATAAAACACTACAGTACACTTAGATTATTATTCTCTTACCCCATTGCTGAGCTACAAGCTTAAATAAAAGTCAAAGAAAAACTGAAAATTCTTCTTAGATAGAATCGAACTTTTTAATGAAGTAAGAAATTAAGACCACAAAGGACACACTTTCAGAGTCCAGAGTGCTAACCATTACACCATGGAACCACCCTAAGGACACACTTTCAAAGAAAGAAAAATCTCCGTTGACTATCTAAATATTGATTTATGCCAGGACAGCTGGACTGAAATCCCTTGTGCTTGGAGTTTTCTTTCACTATTCGATGATTAAAAAAAAAAAAAAAAAAAAAAAAAAACTATGACAAAGGTATTTTAAAACAAACAATGGTGGCAGATCATGTTTAGCTGAGAAGGTAATGAACTATTTCCCTTAGAGAAAAAAAAAAAGGAAACTAAAAAACAAAACCAAAAAGAAAAAGAAAACAAAACATATGAAACATCAGTTACAAAGAGCAAGGAGGCTTCCCTTATATCAGAAATAATGTATAAATTTGAATTTCATTCAATTAATTGGTTTCTGTATAAAAGTCTACCTTAGGTTTTTCTAACTTGAATTTTGAAATCAAATTACCTAGACATGACTACTCTTTCTGGATTTTCTTCATTACATAACACTTAATGCCATAATGCACTAGAATCAAAAATTTACTTTTCTTAACATGAAATTCAATTTTAAATTCTTACCTTTCTCTAAATTCTAGTTCTGAACTCCATAGCTTACATTTTAACCCTTTATAAAACAATATTTTATATGACTTAAATATTTAAGATAGGAATCTCATATATATAAAGATGAATTCAGTATGTTGTCATATATATGATATATGTCATATATCATATATATAATATATATATATATAATGTTTATACCACAATTTGATCAGTTGAACTAATATGGGAAGTCTATACCAGTGTTATTTTGAAACATTGTCTCTACTTTTTATTAAGATAACTGTTTTTATAGTTATCATTCTATCTGAATATATTGTGTATGTTTGAAATAATTACTTTTCCAAAGAAGATATATGAAATACAAAATTGAAATATCAGAAATTACAAAACAATTTTTATGCAATCAAGTCTAATTGGAAGTATATGCAAAATTTCCATGACCTGTACATCCATGGATATCACAGGAACATTGGAAACAGGGTGATTGTAAACAGTCACAAAGCTATGGGTGAAAGAATTAACAGGTTTTATTTATATATTTATTTAGAATATATATATATATGTATATGTATATATGGTAGACATTAGAGATGATCTTGCAAGCAAAGCTTGAGCAGTCTCTTCAACTGAGATCTTTTGTAATTCCCTGACATTCTGCACTGTGGCTTTGTTTCATCGTTTCATCTCTGGAAACATGCTTCCTAAGCTGTATCCCATTCTTTATGTTTCTCCAGGCCAAAGGGTTATACCTAGCTAAGGGTTTATGCTTGAGAAAGAAGCTGCTAGCCATTAGGATATGTCTGAAATAATTACCATCAAAGAAAAAATATATAAATATCATTCATGTGAATTACCAAATCCAAAGATTAGGCCTTGCAAAATAGATTTATGAAATCAGGTTAAACTGAGATGATTTGGGAATATGGCAACTTTATTTTTATTTCAGGCACTTTTGTGAAATGAAGGAAAATAGGAAGGCAAGGAAAGAAAGAAGAAAGGAGGAAGGGAGGTCAGGAAGGAAGGAAGGAAGAAAGGAAGGAAGAGGGAAAGACTTAGGGAAAGCATGTGGAGGGAATGAGGGAGAAAGAAGAATTAAGAATTTGCTTAGATCTCATGGATTATTTTTTCATAAATAAAACCTTTCAACAATATCTTGTTAAATATTTAACTGATTTTATATCCTCTGTAAAAAATTAAATTAACACATGCCATGTCCATTGACAATGGCAATGAAGATGAAAGAACCGGGCTCCTGGTAGCCTGTTGTTGAGAGTATTCACACTGTTGGTAGTGTTCACACTCTTGAGAGTATTCACACTATTGGAAATGTTCACACTGTTGGGAGTGTTCACACTGTTGAGAGATTACGGTATTGGGAATGTTCACATTATTGGGAATGTTCACATTGTTGGGAGTGTTCACACTGTTGGGAGTGTTCACACTCTTGAGAGTATTCACACTATTGGAAATGTTCACACTGTTGGGAGTGTTCACAGTGTTGGGAGATTACAGTATTGGGAATGTTCACACTATTGGGAATGTTCACACTGTTGGGAGTGTTCACACTGTTGGGAGTGTTCACACTCTTGAGAGTATTCACACTATTGGAAATGTTCACACTGTTGGGAGTGTTCACAGTGTTGGGAGATTACAGTATTGGGAATGTTCACACTATTGGGAATGTTCACACTGTTGGGAGTGTTCACACTGTTGGGAGTGTTCACACTGTTGGGAGTGTTCACACTCTTGAGAGTATTCACACTATTGGGAATGTTCACACTGTTGGGAGTGTTCACACTGTTGGGAGTGTTTACACTGTTGGGAGTGTTCACACCGTTGGGAGTGTTCACACAGGAAAATTGTCTAGTTTCTCCTACTTTTCTTGGACTTATGAGTCAATTGAACTAAGGTTTAAGATAAGCAATCTTACACAGAATACTAATATAGTTCCAACAATAACACTACAGATTCTTTTAAAGACAAAAGGGATTCATACATTCAAACACTATTGGTGACTTAAATTGAACTCTTCTTAGTCAATCAAGGTCTTTTAAATGAGTTGCCATAGTTGTAACATAATTCCACCCAACGTACAATAAAATATATCACTAATTCCATAGCATTGAGATGGTAACCTGCTTTGAGAATAATTAAATCCAACTCCAACGCTAAACACAACATCCAGTGTGTATCCTTGGCTGTCCTGGAACCCACTCTGTAGACCAGGCTGCACTTTGACTCACAGAAATCTGTTGGTCTCTGCCTCTCTCTCATAAGCTGGAGTTAAAGGTATGTGTGCTACTGCCCCACTAAAGTTCTTATTTCCATAAGGACATTACAGTTTCTTTTGAAAAATTATTTTTAATCAAACTGATGTATTGATGAAAGCAATTAAACTGTTTCACTTAGTAAATAACACACAATGTGAGCATTCAAAAATTCAAGATATTTGTATTAAACCAAGATAATTTTGTAATCTACCTTCTCAAAAATGATTGAAAACCCATTACGTAGCAGTAATCTTTAATTATTCTGTATGTAATGTCGAGAACTTCTATCTGTTAAAACAAATAAATACAATATTAGAACACAATACGCGTGTATTAAACATTGTAGTCATCAGTGGGGCTTAGAGTTAAGCAGTAATTAAGTGACTTAATAAAGACTTGTAGGTGATACTTTCTCTTCGGGGACCGTTTGTATCTACTTTAATTCTGGCTTACTTGACCTTTCGATTGACAGCTAATAATAAATATGCACCAGTGAAGACTCCTCATGTAAATTAGCAAATGAATTGCATACATGCATGAATTCATAGTAACATTTAGGGACACTTTCATGTAAAATCCCAGACTTTTTGTTACCTAGTTCCCATGACACTGTGCAAAAGATTCAGTTCACTATTTTCAGACAATTTATTGGCCTTTATCTTGTAGATCACATGATCAGTGAATATGGTTCATGCAAATGTTACATTTCATATGGACTTAGTTCTAGAATGAAAGCTAAAATATTGACATATTTGTGTATATGCAGACACAGTAAATAAAGTATTTTAAAAGTATTTAATTTCTAAGAAAATTTCACAGTGTATATAAAGATTTTTTGCACCCACTTATAATATCAAACTTGAGTCAAATAATTTAAATAATTTACATTTTTAAATTTATAAAATTATGCTATCATTCTGCATGATATACATAAATTTGCCTGTAGGAATGATATAGTTCGATGAAGCATAAATCATTATATTTAAATATTATGGTGATTTCACAGCATAAAAAACTGTAATTTAAATGGATTTCAAATGTTTATTTGTAAGGACATGTTTATGCGGTAGATTTAAGAAAGAGGGTATTCCATAACAAGAACTTGCCAATTGGGCTAGGCTGTCTGGCCAAGGAACACTTAGGATTTGCTTCTCTGTCTCTGCCACACACATGCACTTCTGGGCTGGAGGTTCTGAATATTAACAGAAAACATCATGGCTAGCCATGAGAGATCACTCAGTAGCCAGCATACCTCCATGATCTCTGTCCCACCTCCTGACTCCAGGTTCCCCCATGATTTGAGTACAGCTTCCTCAATGGACTATGATTCAGGATATGTAAAACCAGCCCTTTCACCTCTGAGTTGCTTTTGATCATGTTGTTTCCATACAGGAATAGCAAGACAACTGACAAAGTCATATTTTTCAGGACTGAATGAGAATGTTGAAAGTGTGTGCAGAAGATGTTAATAACAAAGGATGAGGAAATTCACTAGTTATTGCTTTTCACACCGCTACATGTAAGATATTTCTCAGAATAAACAGAGAATTTTCTTGAACACGTAAGTACAGAAAGTTCTTTAGATTACCATTTTTTCCCGAAAACAAACAAAAATCCTTTTTAGGCTTTCTATTTAGCTCAAACAATTTCATTTCTTATTAAACAAAATCCTTACGAAATAGGATTAGACACGTATTATAATGGTGGTTAAGTCAGAAACTCACAACTGGTCAACATTTAGAGAAAAAATGTCCATGGTGTGGTCAGTGACAAATGGGACAAGTATATCTTCTCCTTCCCCATTATCTGAAACAACTGACGAAGAGGTAGCAAAAAGCTTCTAAGAAACAAAGATCAGGGAGGACCAGACCAAGACTGTCTTCTGAATGTACAGGACATCTGCACTCATAAACTGTTAACAGTTGTCCTTCCACAGTGTCTGAACAAAATCATGCCACTCAGTATTTTAAAATGGAGTGGAAAGAGTCCGCCAGTCTCCAATTCTAATGTAGGACAGATTGGCAGTTAACTGATTCGTAAAGACCATTAGTCAGTAATAGTTAAAGGTGCGGCTTCTGATGGATAAGCCAAGCTCCTATGGATGCCATAACACCAGAAGTATATAGAAGTACAAATCAGTCAATGGGTTACTACATTTTTATAAAGGGCTACAAAAATTGGTAAAAATGAGGAAGTGTGGATGGAGGTGGGGGAAGATAACAAAAGCTTAGGAAGGATGTATTCAATATGTAGTATAAAACATCCACAGAATTAACTAAAACATTGATCAAACCATTAAAAACTCCATTTTCAGGTGTTTTAAAAAGTATATTCAATATTACCCACATAGTTATATTTATCCTCCTCTTTTAAGTCTGTGTGGAAAAATTTTAAAATGGAAAACTCATCGCGAATAGAAATTACTAACATCTTGCAAAATTTGCGTGAATTCATTCTGTGAAAATAGAAGATAGGTTTCTGGCATTTAGAAATATGAATTTCCTTTTTTCTATGTGTATGCATATTTTATGTGTGCTGCTATAGCAGCATAGTACAGACTGAATAATTTACAAAAAAAAAAAAAAAAACAGAAATTTGTCCTGTTGTAGTTGTGGAGTCTAGTAAATCTGGGTGAAGTTTATGGAGACTTTTCCTAGTTAAGAATCTTCTTGTTGTATCCATAAAATGGAAGAGAATGGGAGAGAAAGAAACCATTCCTTTAATTCAAGTTTATGGTGTCAATTTCCCTCTATAAGGGATATACAGACACAGTTGCTTTTTTAATTAATGTCAGCTATGATGTTTTAGGGAGATTTGGAAGAAGTGTATGACTTTGCATGGAAAAAAGGATCTGAGAGAAGGACAAAGAAAGATAAACATAAAATATTCCATTTACTTTAAAAAAACAATAATTTTTCTTAATGAATATTTTCTGAGACTGAAATGTCTCAAGAACACAGACATCTATGGTCTTGCTCATTTCTAAATTCACAGTGCCTACCAAACCATCAGATATCAACACAAATGCTTAAATTTTAATGTTAAATCAGAAATAATTCTTTGTGGTGTAAGTCAGAGCAGAAGGTTCTCAATAGATATAGTTATAAAACTTTGCATCTTTGGTTATTTTTTGTGAAAAAAAATAGAACTGCAAGAGTTGGTAGTCTTTAAGTATTTCAAAACTGTCATTTGTATTTCTTTAAGACTCAAAAAATTCAAGGTTTAGCATACATTATGCAAACCAAATTTAAGAAAAAAGGCAATGTAATATGCAGTATAATTTGCAAGATCTTTTGCTGAAGTTTTTACAAATTTATTTTAACAGTCTTTGTTCTTAAATTCACAATCTTTGGTTGTAAGGAAGATTGTCTATACCTTTCTCTTCGCCATCCTTCATTTATTCAAAACCATTGATGAGCACTACTTTGTATAAGAATATGGTCAAATTTAGGGAGATAGATTTTTTTATAGACCACATTCTGTGGCTTTACTATCTTGACATTATTAGGTAAAATTAGACATGAAAATCAAAACCCAACAAGTAAGTATAGACACCAAAATGCAAGTAAGTCATGGAGTAGATAAAAACTTTTATAGTAAATGAAGATGAATGACAAGTTCACTGGGAGTTAGCATTCCAGGAATGTTCAAACAAATTGAAAACACATGTTATTTAAGTGTCAGAGACTATGTTCTAGGCACAGGGACTGGATAGGAAAGGACACTGAATCATATTCTGACATATTTAAGACGTCAGAACTTGTAAAGAGCTAGGTATGATATAGGGAAGGCAAGACAGTTGATTGTAATAGAACATTCAGGAAAATGAAACCTTTCAGGAAATGTAATAGGCAGTTTTAATGGAATTAATCTTGGAATGAGCTGAGAAGCCAAAGAAAGAGATGGAAAATAGAGATACTGTATGTGACGTGTATATCCTGTATCTTCTATATCTATTTAAAATAAATAATTTTAAGAATGGTGTGAAATTTAACAAAAAGTTTGATAAAATCTACCGTTTTTAAATGACGGTTTCTTTTTTCAACAAGAATAATTTTCTTTTAAGTTATTTCTATATGCTTACTATGGCTTAGACTGTCTTATCCATCTTTTGAAACTCAAAGATAGAGTCTCTGTCCTCATTTTCTTCCCTCCCTTCTTCATTCACTGTTACAAAATTCTCACCTAATACAAATCACAACAAGCAGGTGATGAGATATTCCTATACAAAAAAAATAAATAAATAAACTTACATTTTACACTGATTTACTGCAAGGCATGAAGATGCCATTACATAGAATGGGTAAGGTTAAGTCTCATGTGTGGTATGAAGACTATCTGATAGTAGTTTATTATATGCTAGAGAACAAGAGGAAAGGAAGTTTCACATATTCTTACAACCGTGCACAAACACATACTTTCAAGTATGTATCTGTTATGTAATCAGTTCACTAATTTGACTTCAATAATATATGAGTATAAAATATATGGTTGTCTGTAGCACTGTTTACATTATAAAGAGGGTCAGTTAAAACTGCCCATTACACTTCATAAACTTTTGAAAATAGAAAGGCCTGTGTAAGCCGTACATTGCCTCTGCATACTAGTTTGAATAAAAGCAATATTTTAATTGATTCTGTTATACAAATTTATATGTATTTCCGTATGACTTTTAATTGTCACTGATATGACTTGAACTTTAGCCCTCTAACATACGTCTAGCACTCAGCTACTTCTAAATTTTATAATCACATATTTCTGAAAAACTGGTATTAAATGATATATACTTTAAATCAGCTAGTTTACCTTTAGTAAACATTCAAATAAGAATACACACACACACACACACACACACACACACACACACACACACACATATGGTTTGTGTATGATAAAAGGTTCTAAAATGTTTGTTTGGGAATATTGATACCCCGCTGTTGATGTTGCTATTACATGTTCTGGATAGTTTGGTAGGAAGTTGGTTTTAACTAGAGGAAGTAAATCACAGGTGTGAGTCATTAGGGGCAATATATTTTACCAGCTAAATAAATATTAATAAAAAAGTTCAATAATTTACTACAAAATAATACCTGGCGCCATTCGGAAAAATGTACTTTCAATAACAGATAACTCATCAATTCTTTTCAATTCCTCACAATGCAATGACAAAGATTGTCCTTTTAATTTGTATTTTATTTGTTCCCAAAGTTATTCTTAGTCACAGATCCCATTAAAAGAGTAAAACTATGTGTCAACTAAAACAAATATCTTAATGCATCTTTCCTTTATGAGATAGTTGTGGGATGTGTCAAATGTGCAGTCATATAAACATATTAAATATTCATAAACAATTTTCAAGGCCAATATTCAATTGTTTTATTCACCTGTAAAGCTCATTTTTATCAAAAGCAACAGAGACAGAAATCCCCTGCTACAATTACTTAAGTTCCAAGTAATTGTATTTTTCTTTTATCATTTTTGACATTTAACTTTACCGATTGCAAAAAGATGATTAAATCTTATATACAGTATAACAAAAATTATTAGTTTTGAACTATTGGTACAAATCAATATTTCTATATAATTAGTGTAAACAATGATTTTTGAACCTATCTAAAACTTCCTAATATATTTCTTAATGACTATTTAGTATCAGCTATGAACTCATCTCTGTGCATTGAAGAAAATATGAAAATATTTTGGTAGAAGAAAAGACACACATAATAAAGATTTGTATTTAAAGGAACAAAGGAAAATATCTTTGATATACCTCTGTTTCTTACAGTGTACATACAGTTTTTACAAGAGTTTTACAATGATTTTAAACCTTATCTTCCAAACTGAAGAAAACAAACATCGAGACTCAGTTGGTCCCACATGGAGTTTTGAAATTTATATAAGTCTGCAGTCTGATTTTTTTTATCTAAATTTAAAGAATAAGCATGTTTTGATGGAAATACTTTGCGAGCAATTTCAGACAGTACTGGTTGGTTAATAGTGAAGAACGGCAGTATATATCATAAGAAATTTGGTTCAGCATTCATTGTCACCAGAGAGAATCACTAAAGTGTTTGTTAAGAATACTTATCCCGGCCCGCAGCAGCTCTCTGCTCCCAGACCCGGTGAGAGAGAGACCCAACCGCCTGGTCAGGTGGGCACTCCTGAGGCTGCAGAGCAGAAGAGACCACCAACACTGCTCACCCCTGCCCACATCCCTGGCCCAAGAGGAAACTGTATAAAGCCTCTGGGCTCCCGTGGGGGAGGGCCCAGGAGCGGCAGGACACCTGCCTGAGACACCACTGGAACCTGAAAGAAACAGACCAGATAAACAGTTCTCTGCACCCAAATCCCGTGGGAGGGAGAGCTAAACCTTCAGAGAGGCAGACAAGCCTGGGAAACCAGAAGAGACTGCTCCCTGCACACAAATCTCGGACACCAGAGGAAAAAGCCAAAGACCATCTGGAACCCTGGTGCACTGAAGCTCCCGGAAGGGGCGGCACAGGTCTTCTTGGTTGCTGCCGCTGCAGAGAGCCCCTGGGCAGCACCCCACGAGCGAACTTGAGCCTCAGGACCACAGGTAAGACCAAATTTTCTGCTGCAAGAAAGCTGCCTGGTGAACTCAAGACACAGGCCCACAGGAACAGCTGAAGACCTGTAGAGAGGAAAAACTACACGCCCGAAAGCAGAACACTCTGTCCCCATAACTGACTGAAAGAGAGGAAAACAGGTCTACAGCACTCCTGACACACAGGCTTATAGGACAGTCTAGCCACTGTCAGAAATAGCAGAACAAAGTAACACTAGAGATAATCTGATGGCGAGAGGCAAGCGCAGGAACCCAAGCAACAGAAACCAAGACTACATGCCATCATCGGAGCCCAATTCTCCCACCAAAACAAACATGGAATATCCAAACACACCAGAAAAGCAAGATCTAGTTTCAAAATCATATTTGATCATGATGCTGGAGGACTTTAAGAAAGACATGAACACACTTAGGGAAACACAGGAAAACATTAATAAACAAGTAGAAGCCTACAGAGAAGAATCACAAAAATCCCTGAAAGAATTCCAGGAAAACACAATCAAACAGTTGAAGGAATTAAAAATGGAAATAGAAGCAATCAAGAAAGAACACATGGAAACAACCCTGGATATAGAAAACCAAAAGAAGAGACAAGGAGCTGTAGATACAAGCTTCACCAACAGAATACAAGAGATGGAAGAGAGAATCTCAGGAGCAGAAGATTCCATAGAAATCATTGACTCAACTGTCAAAGATAATGTAAAGCGGAAAAAGCTACTGGTCCAAAACATACAGGAAATCCAGGACTCAATGAGAAGATCAAACCTAAGGATAATAGGTATAGAAGAGGGTAAAGACTCCCAGCTCAAAGGACCAGTAAATATCTTCAACAAAATCATAGAAGAAAACTTCCCTAACCTAAAAAAGGAGATAACCATAGACATACAAGAAGCCTACAGAACTCCAAATAGATTGGACCAGAAAAGAAACACCTCCCGTCACATAATTGTCAAAACACCAAACGCACAAAATAAAGAAAGAATATTAAAAGCAGTAAGGGAAAAAGGTCAAGTAACATATAAAGGGAGACCTATCAGAATCACACCAGACTTCTCGCCAGAAACTATGAAGGCCAGAAGATCCTGGACTGATGTCATACAGACCCTAAGAGAACACAAATGCCAGCCCAGGTTACTGTATCCAGCAAAACTCTCAATTAACATTGATGGAGAAACCAAGATATTCCATGACAAAACCAAATTTACACAATATGTTTCTACAAATCCAGCACTACAAAGGATAATAAATGGTAAAGCCCAACATAAGGAGGCAAGCTATACCCTAGAAGAAGCAAGAAACTAATCGTCTTGGCAACAAATCAAATAGAATGAAAGCACACAAACATAACCTCACATCCAAATATGAATATAAAGGGAAACAATAATCACTATTCCTTAATATCTCTCAATATCAATGGCCTCAACTCCCCAATAAAAAGACATAGATTAACAAACTGGATACGCAACGAGGACCCTGCATTCTGCTGCCTACAGGAAACACACCTCAGAGACAAAGACAGACACTACCTCAGAGTGAAAGGCTGGAAAACAACTTTCCAAGCAAATGGTCAGAAGAAGAAAGCTGGAGTAGCCATTCTAATATCAAATAAAATCAATTTCCAACTAAAAGTCATCAAAAAAGATAAGGAAGGACACTTCATATTCATCAAAGGAAAAATCCACCAAGATGAACTCTTAATCCTAAATATCTATGCCCCAAATACAAGGGCACCTACATACGTAAAAGAAACCTTACTAAAGCTCAAAACACACATTGCACCTCACACAATAATAGTGGGAGATTTCAACACCCCACTCTCATCAATGGACAGATCATGGAAACAGAAATTAAACAGTGATGTCGACAGACTAAGAGAAGTCATGAGCCAAATGGACTTAACGGATATTTATAGAACATTCTATCCTAAAGCAAAAGGATATATCTTCTTCTCAGCTCCTCATGGTACTTTCTCCAAAACTGACCATATAATTGGTCAAAAAACGGGCCTCAACAGGTACAGAAAGATAGAAATAATCCCATGCGTGCTATCGGACCACCACGGCCTAAAACTGGTCTTCAATAACAATAAGGGAAGAATGCCCACATATACATGGAAATTGAACAATGCTCTACTCAATGACAACCTGGTCAAGGAAGAAATAAAGAAAGAAATTAAAAACTTTTAGAATTTAATGAAAATGAAGATACAACATACTCAAACTTATGGGACACAATGAAAGCTGTGCTAAGAGGAAAACTCATAGCGCTGAGTGCCTGCAGAAAGAAACAGGAAAGAGCATATGTCAGCAGCTTGACAGCACACCTAAAAGCTCTAGAACAAAAAGAAGCAAATACACCCAGGAGGATTAGAAGGCAGGAAATAATCAAACTCATAGCTGAAATCAACCAAGCAGAAACAAAAAGGACCATAGAAAGAATCAACAGAACCAAAAGTTGGTTCTTTGAGAAAATCAACAAGATAGATAAACCCTTAGCCAGACTAACGAGAGGACACAGAGAGTGCGTCCAAATTAACAAAATCAGAAATGAAAAGGGAGACATAACTACAGATTCAGAGGAAATTCAAAAAATCATCAGATCTTACTATAAAAACCTATATTCAACAAAATTTGAAAATCTTCAGGAAATGGACAATTTCCTAGACAGATACCAGGTATCGAAGTTAAATCAGGAACAGATAAACCAGTTAAACAACCCCATAACTCCTAAGGAAATAGAAGCAGTCATTAAAGGTCTCCCAACAAAAAAGAGCCCAGCTCCAGACAGGTTTAGTGCAGAATTCTATCAAACTTTCATAGAAGACCTCATACCAATATTATCCAAACTATTCCACAAAATTGAAACAGATGGAGCCCTACCGAATTCCTTCTACGAAGCCACAATTACTCTTATACCTAAACCACACAAAGACACAACAAAGAAAGAGAACTTCAGACCAATTTCCCTTATGAATATCGACGCAAAAATACTCAATAAAATTCTGGCAAACCGAATTAAAGAGCACATCAAAACAATCATCCACCATGATCAAGTCGGCTTCATCCCAGGCATGCAGGGATGGTTTAATATACGGAAAACCATCAACGTGATCCATTATATAAACAAACTGAAAGAACAGAACCACATGATCATTTCATTAGATGCTGAGAAAGCATTTGACAAAATTCAACACCCCTTCATGATAAAAGTCCTGGAAAGAATAGGAATTCAAGGCCCATACCTAAACATAGTAAAAGCCATATACAGCAAACCAGTTGCTAACATTAAACTAAATGGAGAGAAACTTGAAGCAATCCCACTAAAATCAGGGACTAGACAAGGCTGCCCACTCTCTCCCTACTTATTCAATATAGTTCTTGAAGTTCTAGCCAGAGCAATCAGACAACAAAAGGAGATCAAAGGGATACGGATCGGAAAAGAAGAGGTCAAAATATCACTATTTGCAGATGACATGATAGTATATTTAAGTGATCCCAAAAGTTCCACCAGAGAACTACTAAAGCTGATAAACAACTTCAGCAAAGTGGCTGGGTATAAAATTAACTCAAATAAATCAGTTGCCTTCCTCTATACAAAAGAGAAACAAGCCGAGAAAGAAATTAGGGAAACGACACCCTTCATAATAGACCCAAATAATATAAAGTACCTCGGTGTGACTTTAACCAAGCAAGTAAAAGATCTGTACAATAAGAACTTCAAGACACTGAGGAAAGAAATTGAAGAAGACCTCAGAAGATGGAAAGATCTCCCATGCTCATGGATTGGCAGGATTAATATAGTCAAAATGGCCATTTTACCAAAAGCAATCTACAGATTCAATGCAATCCCCATCAAAATACCAATCCATTTCTTCAAAGAGTTAGACAGAACAATTTTCAAATTCATCTGGAATAACAAAAAACCCAGGATAGCTAAAGCTATCCTCAACAATAAAAGGACTTCAGGGGGAATCACTATCCCTGAAGTCAAGCAGTATTACAGAGCAATAGTGATAAAAACTGCATGGTATTGGTACAGAGACAGACAGATAGACCAATGGAATAGAATTGAAGACCCAGAAATGAACCCACACACCTATGGTCACTTGATTTTTGACAAAGGAGCCAAAACCATCCAATGGAAAAAAGATAGCATTTTCAGCAAATGGTGCTGGTTCAACTGGAGGTCAACATGTAGAAGAATGCAGATCGATCCATGCTTATCACCCTGTACAAAGCTTAAGTCCAAGTGGATCAAGGACCTCCACATCAAACCAGACACACTCAAACTAATAGAAGAAAACTAGGGAAGCATCTGGAACACATGGGCACTGGAAAAAATTTCCTGAACAAAACACCAATGGCGTATGCTCTAAGATCAAGAATCGACAAATGGGATCTCATAAAACTGCAAAGCTTCTGTAAGGCAAAGGACACTGTGGATAGGACAAAACGGCAACCAACAGATTGGGAAAAGATCTTTACCAATCCTACAACAGATACAGGCCTTATATGCAAAATATACAAAGAACTCAAGAAGTTAGACCGCAGGGAATCAAATAACCCTATTAAAAAATGGGGTTCAGAGCTAAACAAAGAATTCACAGCTGAGGAATGCCGAATGGCTGAGAAACACCTAAAGACATGTTCAACATCTTTAGTCATAAGGGAAATGCAAATCAAAACAACCCTGAGATTTCCTCTCACACCAGTGCGATTGGCTAAGATCAAAAACTCAGGTGACAGCAGATGCTGGCGAGGATGTGGAGAAAGAGGAACACTCCTCCATTGTTGGTGGGATTGCAGACTGGTAAAACCATTCTGGAAATCAGTCTGGAGGTTCCTCAGAAAATTGGACATTGAACTGCCTGAGGATCCAGCTATACCTCTCTTGGGCATATACCCAAAAGATGCCTCAACATATAAAAGAGACACGTGCTCCACTATGTTCATCGCAGCCTTATTTATAATAGCCAGAAAATGGAAAGAACCCAGATGCCCTTCAACAGAGGAATGGATACAGAAAATGTGGTACATCTACACAATGGAATATTACTCAGCTATCAAAAACAACGAGTTTATGAAATTCGTAGGCAAATGGTTGGAACTGGAAAATATCATCCTGAGTGAGCTAACCCAATCACAGAAAGACATACATGGTATGCACTCATTGATAAGTGGCTATTAGCCCAAATGCTTGAATTACCCTAGATCCCTAGAACAAACGAAACTCTAGACGGATGATCAAAATGTGAATGCTTCACTCCTTCTTTAAATGAGGAAAAAGAATACCCTTGGCAGGGAAGGGAGAGGCAAAGATTAAAACAGAGACTGAAGGAACACCCATTCAGAGCCTGCCCCACATGTGGCCCATACATATACAGCCACCCAATTAGACAAGATGGATGAAGCAAAGAAGTGCAGACCGACAGGAGCCGGATGTAGATCGCTCCTGAGAGACATAGCCAGAATACAGCAAATACAGAGGCGAATGCCAGCAGCAAACCACTGAACTGAGAATAGGTCCCCTATTGAAGGAATCAGAGAAAGAACTGGAAGAGCTTGAAGGGGCTCGAGACCCCAAAAGTACAACAATGCCAAGCAACCAGAGCTTCCAGGGACTAAGCCACTACCTAAAGACTATACATGGACTGACCCTGGACTCTGACCCCATAGGTAGCAATGAATATCCTAGTAAGAGCACCAGTGGAAGGGGAAGCCCTGGGTCCTGCTAAGACTGAACCCCCAGTGAACTAGTCTATGGGGGGAGGGCGGCAATGGGGGGAGGGTTGGGAGGGGAACACCCATAAGGAAGGGGAGGGCGGAGGGGGATGTTTGCCCGGAAAGCGGGAAAGGGAATAACACTCGAAATGTATATAAGAAATACTCAAGTTAATAAAAAAAAAAAGAATACTTAGTGTACCATTACTTTTTAATATTATTATCAATTTTAATCGTTAAAAGAGCTGTACTCACACCACATAGCCTGTGTAGAAAAATAACACTATAGCTACTGGTGAGATGAGCCAAGCCTATGAGCACTTAAATTTGGTTCCTAGCATCCACATTAAATGGATATTAGCCTATTGTAACTCAAGATTTGTGGAACCTGACACCCACTTCTTGTCCTCATTGGCACCTGGACATGGTGGTGCATATTCAGAACACACACACACACACACACACACACACACGCACACACACAGTAAAGTTCAGGAAAATGATCCTTAGTATTTGAGTATATGAATGACCAGTGTCATTCTAGAAGTCTGGGAGCAGGAAATAATGATAACCACTTGGGAAATAAAAATTATCCCAAATACATTATTGTAAACCACCAAGCATTCATCACTAAGTAATGAGCTATATGCATAAAAAGAGAAAACCAGGGAGAAAGAAATTATATGCACATAGCAAAGTCTACACAAAATAAATATTTAACTCAGTGCCTGCAGTTGTCACCACGGAAGCCACTTAGTTGAATTACAGTATTTATTTAAGATCAAAATGTATAAAGAGCATGTAATTTTTGTGTTGTTGGTAATTTGTAATTCTACTGCAGAGGTTACATTTAAGAATATACTAAACATTAGAGGTGCGCTTTTAAAAATAAGATTACTTTGATGAAATACAATCAGGATTGAATTGATTTTGTTAATCCAGGTTAGCAATGCATTCAGGTGAGTAATGTTAAAGCCAGTGGAAAGTATTTCTTACTAAATTTTACATGTCATATTTGTTCATATTATTCACTTAGCATTCAAAACCGTAAAATACCATTCTTCCTGAATTCTATTACGCTTAAGAAATTGTAAGTGAACACTATTTTCATGAGAAAAGCACCATAATGGGGTTTCAGTCCTTTTCTTTTGAACACATTAAATAAAGGTGTTTTACATTTTACACTTTTGTCAAACTTTACTGTAGGTGCTGCCTTGTTTGTTGTTTACGGGATAAAATCACGAACAAATAATATATAAACAATGTCATGAGGACATAATTGCTGTGTAGAAAAGTGAAGCAGAAGAAGTAAACAAATTCTGGGGAGGCTGCAACAATTATTTTAGACAATATGGTTATGGAAAAGTCTGCCTGTTAAAACAGCATTTGAGAAGAAGCCTTAATAGGCCGGGGGTGTGTACAGAAAGGTCTGTGGTTGCCAGGGCAATAGTCACCTCAGCATAAGTAAAGCCAGGAGAAAGGCTCCAAGACATGTTTTTGGCATTTGAGGGTTTCCAGGACTGGAAGGAAAAACAATTTGAATGAATAGCTCATTAAATTGCTCTCCATAGTTGGGGAAATCTCACCCATGCTCAGGGAGTTTGTTAGCTTGTGTATTTGATTTGATTGTTTGATATTTCCATAAAATCTGTCTTACCTAAAGACTTCTTTCTAAAAGTGTCTGCACCAATACTATTGGTCAGACGAAGGTTGATTGTTATCTCCTGCCTTCCTAAACAGTGTTCTAACTTGAAAATATTCAAAGTGCATCTTTAGATAATTATTAACATGCCTGTAGTATTCAGGATATAACATGTTTTTCATGATAGGTATATTTTTCTCTATATAGATGATAGATAGATAGATAGATAGATAGATAGATAGATAGATAGATAGATAGATAGACACTTCATATACATTTTGTTATTTTTCACTGAGATAACCAGAAGAAGCATCTTTAAAGTGAAAACGTTTACTGTGGCTCTCAGTTTGAGAGAAGTATATTATTTTCCTTTCAAAATTGATCCAGACTAAATTGTGCAAAAAGCATTCTCAGATCACTGGCAAAACTTTAGTCATGAGCAACACTATGTAATAATGAAGTGAACCAAATAATAAGTGGTGGTTTCATTTTAGAATTATCCATGCAAATACCAAATTATCATCTAAGTGACTGTAGGTTAAGGTCCTGATTTGAGAGGAAGTGTGGTAGAGTGATGTCATTGTTCATATTCCTTCTTGGTTTAAGACATGTGAACTTTTAGGTCGTTCTACTTTTATCATAGTATTAAAACCATATAAACTATACCAGTGCCTAATTAGTGTTAAAAGCTATTAGATTTTTTTTGCAGCATAGATTGGTAAGAAATAGTTCTTGATGTAAAAGTGGGAAGATCAAAGTTCCATCCTTGATAGCCACAGTAGAAAAGGGAAAATTATTCTTCTTCCTTTTATATAAATGAGGAAGAAGAGAAGGAGGAGGAGGAGGAAAGGAAAATGAAAAGAAGCAATGTAGAAAAAGGAGAAGAGAAAGAGGAAGAAAAGATGACAAAGAGGAAGAATATTTTTTTTAAATAATGGAAAATCTTACATTCCCTTTAAAGAATCTTTTATCATATCATTATTTTTATAATCTTACAAAGTTGGGTTGTGTGACAGATTTTTTTTTCCCAGGGAGATAGAAGACACCCATCTTTATTTACTCCAGAAAAGAAACAGGTGACAGAAGCAATGGTTGTACCAGATTTCATATTGGTGAGAAAATGTAATTTTATTGAGGTTACTTACAAGAATATGGGTGAAGGATTAATTGTAGAATGGGTGAGTCAAAAATGCCAGCATCAAAGAAGACTATACCAACTTTATGAAAACCTAAAGATTTGGGCACAATTTGCAGAACTCTTCACAGGTCCAAGAGGTCTCATCTCTCACTTGGCAGCTGGTTAGAGTGACCTCCAACATGTTCTACTATTTCTGTAAAGGGGAGCATTTGATCAACTCCCACATTTCTACTCTTCCACCTATGTAGTGCTTTGTTTCTTGTTGAGCCTTGTAATTCTCATCCTTCCTTCTGGAGATAATGTGTGGTGGTTTGAATGAAAATGGCCCCTGCAGGCCTAAAGAGAGTGGCTATATACAAAGGTATGGCCTTGTTAGAGTAGGCATGGCAGTATAGGGAGGAATGGCCTTGTTAGAGTAAGTGGATAACTGGGTGTAGGCTTTTGGGTTTCAGAAGCTCAAGCCCAGTCCCCATGGCTCTACTCTTTCTTCTTGATGTCTGCTTATCTGGATGTAGAACTCCCTGCAGTTCCAGCACCATTGTCTGCTTGTGCTTCCCACCAGGATGATAATGGACTAAATGACTGAACTTTAAGCCAGCCACAGTAAATGGTGTTCTTCATAAAGATTGCAATGGTCATGGTGTCTCTTCACAGGAATATTCAGGAGGAAAAACTATATAAACTGGAACTTAACAGTTTCTTTACCTGACAGGTTTCCTTTCATTAGATAGATGCACTAATTGCTTTCAGCTAGTCCTAATTGTCACTAAGTGAAAGTGGGAATCAGAAAAAGCTCAGTTGGGGTCCATATCACCAAGATTCCTTTTAGCATTTGGGTCTCTACATGATGTTTATACTCAATGTTCTCTCCATAGCTGTCTTTTGCATCACCCTTATTTTTCCTCACTTAGTTCCACTGACAGATAAAAGATGCTATATACTGGGAAAAAAAGAACAGAAGAGAAAGAAAAATCCATTGCCATAGAAGTAGAAGGTGAAGTGGTCCCCTTAATACATGGTGAGTTGGAATCAAAGATCCCAACACCCTAAATTCTCAGTAGTCAATTTAAAGGGTCAGACTTTTTAATACAGGTATTAATCTCTCAGAAAATTTAGCACACACATAACACACACACACACACACACACACACGTAATGCAGAAAATTATTGTAAAAGAAAAATTACTCTTAGATATTTTGTTTGTTCAGAGCAATACTGTGTTTTTCTGAACAGTGACTTAAAACATTTAAGTCCATATATATCTTTAACATTTCTAAATCACTAACACATGGGAAATCATCTTGCAATGTTATACCTAAACATTTTTCAAATGCAAATAATTTGCTTCAGTACACAATTGTTTTGAGTTTCTTATTATTTTGTATATATCTCATCTATTTTTATCTGTACACACATGTGTACATGCATATTTGGAGGTGAGTTGGACACTGGATTTCCCATGATTTCCCTGACAGTCTCTCATAGAAAACAAAGCTCTCTGTTTCAGTTATAACAGCTGACCACCAAGTCTGGGATTTGCCTATCTCCTTCAGTCAATTATGGTGTCAGGGCAATATGCAATCCTGACTAGCTTTTTATGTTGTCACTGTGATTTTAACGCAGGCTCCCTCTTTTCACAGCAAATACTCCTAGACATAGTGTCAGGCCTTCAACATCTATATTGTGTTTATACAAACTGGAAATATTGGATGTGATATAAAAATTATAATGTATGGTGTTTATTTGAAAAGCATCGTTTTGCTTAAATCTTACTGAAGAATTGATGTTGGCAATAGAATGTTCTCTTGTGAATATCATTGAATTAACCTTACTAACAACTTTAAGATTAATTTCTCTGTATGTGTTTATTATACTTTTACAGATACAAGAAAGTTGTTATTATTGCATACTTAGTTTGGATGCCATAGACTTTTCATTCCAATATCATTTACCCATATTTATATACCCTTGAAAGGCCATCTAGTTTTAGTTTCTTGTTAAGTGTGTGTTTTATGTCTGGGTTGCATATGTGTACAGTGGAATTGAGTATGTGAGTGTGAGTACCTGTGCTCAACAAGTACATGGAGAGGCTACAGGAGGAGGCAATGTGCTCTGCTTTATGGCTGCCATCTTTACAGCCTTGAAGCATAGCCTGTACCGGTAACCACAGTGACATTTCTGTCTCTGATCCCCACAGGTGACAGACACAAACATAGACAAGATTGGCCTCTCATGTTCATGCAGAAGACTGGGCCTCAGGCAATAATGTTTGTACAGAAAATAGTCTTAACTATTAAGGTATCTTCCTACCCTCTGTGCATTTTTTTTCGATCCAATAGAAGATAGTGAAATGATATTTCTTTAAATTACTATTTTGGATGTTTTCTCTCCTGTTATTTGATAATTCCAGTTTAGGGTTCCTTCATATATGTATATGGGTTAAAGGGTTTCTACTGTTTTAAATCAATTCCTCAAAATGCCCTTAGTTTTGGCTGATTTGTCCAGCACTCCTTTCATTATCTTTCTCTCCATCCCATCCCCTCTTGTTTTTTTTTTTTAATTATTTAGCCTTTCTTTACAGTCCAGAATTTATCTCCCTTCTGGTGTAGCCTCTGACTTTTCCATATCCCATACGTCCTGTCCTTGTCTTCACAAGATTATCCCCACCTCTCCACACCTAACCCCACCAGACCTCCCTACTCCCTGGGACCTCCAGTCTCTTGAGAGTTAGGTGCATCTCTCTGACTGAGTTCAGACCTGGCCGTTCTTTTCTGAATATGCGTTGTTCATATCAGCTGGTTTACTGGGTGGAGGGAACAGGACTGAAGCCCTGAGGTCCAGAAGAAAGAATGGAAACAGACAATCTCAAAAAGTAGGAAGTAGAGGAACCGTCCAGAGACCTGGGAGGTGGGAGACGCTCAAGACTCAAAGGGAAGGACATTAGAAGAAATGCCCTACAGTGGGGAGACGGAACTTGTAGAGCCCATCTCCAGCAGAAAGACAGGGCATCAAGAGAGAAATGGGGTTGCCATCTCACAGTAAAAATCTCTGACCCATATTTATTCCTGTCTGAAAGAACTGCAGGGACAAAAATGGAGAAGAGCCTGAAGGAAAGGGGGGTCCAGGGACAGACCCAAATCGGGACCCAGCTCAAGGGGAGGCCCCAAGACCTGACATCATTACTGAGGATATGGAGAGCTCACAAAAGGGGACATAATCATGACTGCCCTACAAAAGACCCAACAAGCAGCTGAAAGAGTCAAATGCAGATACGTGCACCCAACCAATGGACAGAAGCTGCTGATCCCTATGGTTGGCTCAGGGAAGAAGAAGCCGAGGAGAAGGGCAACCCTGGGAGAGGACCAGCAATCTCAACTAACCTGCACCCCAGAGATCTCTCAGGCACTGGACCACCAACCAGTCAGCATATTATTGTTTTTCTAAAGAAAATAAAAATAAAATGACTTCTAATGACATTTCCCTGTCCCACAGATCAGTCTTATACAGCCATCATCAGAAAAGCTGCCTTTTGTAATAGATGGACACAAATTCAGAAAACAAAACTGAACATTGAACACAAAGAACACATAGAAACTTGTCCACATATGCCAGGGTACATGTTTTTAAAAGGAAGGCATTTTGTAGTATAAGAAACCTATACCACGGTTTCTATGAACCTTCTGATCCCTGCAATCATTCTTTCCCCTCTTCCCCATGATTCACCATATTCTGCCTAATGAGTGCCTGTGGGTCTCTGTTTCTGTCTCCATCAGTTGCTGGATGGCAGGCACCTCTGTGATGGTGATTATGTCAGAGTCTGGTCTACAAGTCTAGCAGACAATCATCAGCAATTTCTTTGTCTTTTCTTTGTCTTTTCTTTTTCTTTTCTCTTTCTTTTTCTTTTTCTTTTCCTTTTTTTTTTTTTGTCAGTCATGATTGGTTCTATTTTAGGTCTCCAAGCTGCTAGGCCTCTGAATTCTGTTCCTGCGGATTGGGTTCCATCATTTGGCTATGGTCTTAAGCTAGACAGTCATTAGTTGGTTGCTCCTTCAATTTATGTGCCACCTTTATTTACATCGTTACCCTACCAAAAAAAAAAAAAAAAAAAAACCACAGACTCAACAAACTTGGACTCACAGGAGCTAACTCAGACTGATAATCAGGGAGGCTTCATGGATCTAACCTAGGCCCTCTGTACATATGTTATAGTTGTCTGGGTTGGTGTTTTTGTGGGACTGTTAGTAGAGGGAGCATGGGGTGTTTCTGACAATTTTGCATAATTGGGGACAATTTTCCTCCAACTGGATTACATTGTTCAGCATTAGTATGCAGGATGATACCTAGGCCTATTAGAAGTTGATACGCCATGTTTAGTTGATATCGCTGGGAGGTCTTTCCTGAAGGGGAACACAGGAGGAGTAGGTGGGGAATAGAGAGGAGGGAAAGAACTGAAAGGAGAGGCGAGAGAGGAAACTGTTGTTTAGATGCCATAAAGGAAGTTAATAAAAGTGAGAATGAAACCCATCTCTGTGATAGAATGCATATACTAAAGAATTCTCAAATTTATTGCTTTCTAATCATTATCAAACTTCCAATATCATCATATAAAGATCTCTTGTCAATAATAATGTAGATGCCCGTTATTACCTTTTTAGATGTAAAACTCCCCTTATAAATTTCATGCAGAATTGAAATAGCCTGTGGCATCCAGACAATCCTGGATCCTCCCAATTTTTCCCCCATTTCATTTTATACATTTCCCATATTTTCTTCACATGCTTACATTTATGTGCTCAGCTCTTTTGCACTATGTGTTTTTCCTTTTCATGAAAATTATTTCCACCATGCCCCAGTTGGCTAAGTTAATTTTTCCTTAGTATTTGGAGCTCAGCCCAGATAGCATCATGTCTTAAAAGCATTCTCCAAGCAACTTTGGTTAGATCTTATCCCCTTTATAAATGTTTCCCTCCCTCTGTATAAATTCTATGATACTTTTACATTGTTTAAATGTATACCTGTATCTTTAACATTTAATTTCCTCTTTCTCCCATGTTCTGCAAAGTCACTTAAAGTTACAACCTGCCTATGTGATTTTTATATAATGAATCTACATGAAAACCAATTTTAAACATTTTAAATACTGGAATATGTTGTTTTCAGTGTATACGAGAATATGTAAATTTAAATATTCATCCAGTTATGTATGCATAGAAAATAATGATATGTAGGCAGATGATAAGAACCATAGTTGATCGTGCTTTAGAAACATATCTAATAATGCTTTGTGTTTCTAGACATTTACAAAACATTTATGCAAAATTCATGTGAATTTTGTCAGCTTTAGAGTCAAGTAAAAATACTTAGAAACCTAATAAGTATAGAATGATATTTATCTTGTTAAATATTTCTTGTTCAGAAAGACATTGTGTACCACATCAGGAGAAAAGATTTATTAATCAGAAATTATCTGAGTCATAGGTTGTAGAAACTCTGCATATATTTTTATTAAATTTATTTATTTATTCAACTTACATCCCAATGTCAGCTCCGCCCTCCCTTCAAAGTACTTCCTCATGCAGATCCTCCTCCTTGCATTCCAGTCTCCTCTTTTCCTTTGTGATAATGGAGCCCCCTCTTGGTGTCAGCCCCTACCCCTTAGCACACCCACAACACCCCCCAATCCCCACCCCATACATCAAGTCTCTGCAGGACTAGGTACATCCTTTCCCACTGAGGCCAAACAAGGTAGACCATTTAGGGAAAGGGGATCCACAGGCAGGCAGGAGACTCAAGAACACCCCCTATTCCAGTTGTTGGGGAACACCCAGGAAGACCAAGCTGCTCACGTGCTACATACATACAGGAGGCCTAGGTACAACCAGTGTTCCATATTTTGCTCACAATTCAGAGTCTGGGAACCCCCAAGGGTCCAGGTTAGTTGGCAAGGTTGGTCTTCTTGCAGGGTACTTGTTCTGTTCAGGTCCCTCAGTCATTCTCCCAACTATTCTGTAAGACTTCTGTGGGTTCATCTAATGTTTAGTTGTGTGTCTCTGCATCTCTTTCCATTGGCTGATATATGGACCTTATCAGAGAATCATTATGATGGTTCCTAATTGCAAGACTAACAGAGTATCACTAATAGTGTCAGGAGTTGGTTCTTGCCCATTGGATGGTTCTCAGTTTGGGGGAAGTCATTGGTTTGACCTACTCTGTCCGTGCTCTAACTTTGTCTCTGTATGTCTTGTAGGCAGGACATATTTTTGGTTGAAGGTTTTGTGGATGGTTTTGTGGTTTTGTTATTGTGCTTATCTCTCCACTGTGTGAGTTCTACCTGGCTTAAGAAAGTGGCCATTTCTGGTTCAATAAACCCAACTGCTACAAGTCTTATCTAGAGTGACCCCCATATACCTGCTGGGGCCTCCAACAATCCAAAATCCCTGACACTTCCGAGAGATTGCTCCCTCCTGTCAATTTCCCTTCTCCCCAACTCTCCTGAAGTAGAAACTTAAGGGTTCTTTGTAAAGTTTGTTGGGATGGATTTTTGCTGGGACAAACACAGGAGGGTGTTCTGCTAAAGCAATCATGTGAAAGATCATGTGATGGTTCCTTTGCTAAGGACATGCATGTTTTCGTCCTCCTTACACTCTTTTAGTTGAACTGAATTTGTCAGGACTCTGCACCAAAAATCTTCTGGTGCTGTATTACAGTTTCTTGCTGCTTCTGAGGACTAAGGCTTATTGGATACAAGTGATGAGGCAAGAGCAATGCTGAGGCAAAGCACTTCTCCAAGTGATATTTGAAGGGTATAAATAAGACTCCACAGAGTGACAGAGACAGAGCTTGGCTTGCTGGTACAACTAGCTGTGCAAAGATTGTGGTTCAGGAGTCTTTGCTTTCCTAAAAGAGGCACAGCTGAGAACTCCTGGCTTTCCTCTAGGTCCCTCCCTCCTGCTGACTCTAGCGAAGGCTGAGGCATGGCTGTCTCTGCTAAGTCAAGTCATCACAGTTCCTAACCAACTATAACGAACTGGACTACTGGTGCATCCATGAAGTGTTTGCAAGTGGATCAAGCTGCCACTGCTAACCTGTGACCTGACCTGCTAATTCCCTGACAACACGGAGGAGAAATGCTCCAAAGAATCTTTCTAAACAGGTCCTTCATATCTTGCTTCTTCCCCCACTTCTGGTAGGGGGTAAGCTACAGGGGACGTTAAGTTGTTTAAGAACCATCATTGAAAATAAGGCTTAAAAAATTTAAAGATACACTCTTCCTATATCTAATAACACCAGCCCTGCTCTCTAAGCTGTCAAATCTCTCATCCAATTTTCTCCTTCGTTTGACATTTGATAGCTATCTTGTTTTCACATTTGAGAAAGGGGTTGGGGAGACATCATTTTGCATGGTTCCAACTTAGACCCATTTGCTATTTGTCTTCTTTGGGTCTGTTGATTATTCCATGGTTACCCTTTAATTCATGGATAGTATGGACTTATAAGTGAGTATTTGTTGGGCCTGGGCTACCTCACTAGGAATTATGTTTTCCAGTTCCATCCATTTAACTGAAAAATATCTATGATGTCCTTGTTATTAATGACTGAGTAGTATTCTATTATGTAAATGAACCTTATTTTCTCTATCCACTATCATGTGATGGATATCTGGGTTGTCTTAGTTTCTGACTATTTTAAATATGCGTGCTGTGAAATATCGTGTGTCTCTGTGTGATGATGGAGCATGTTTTAGGTTTATTTTCAGTAGTGCTATAGCTGGGTCTTGAGGTAGGAATATTTCCAGTTTTCTAGGAAACCACCAAACTGATTTCCAGGTTTGTAAAAGTTTGCACTCCTCCCAGTAGGAAAGGAGTGTCCCTCTTGCTCCACAACATCACCAGAATATGTGGTCCCAAAGTATTTTAATCTTAGCCATTCTGATGGGTGTAAGGTAGAATCTTGCAGTATTTTTGATATGCACTGCCATTATAACTATAGATACTGAACATTTCTTTGGGTGCTTCTTGAAAATTTGAGATTCCTCTCTTGAGAATACTGTTTAGCTCTGGACCCCATTTCTTTTATTGGATACTTTTTATTTACATTTCAAAGGTTATTCCCTTCTCTGGTTTCCCTTCCATAAACACCCTATCCCATTGACCTTTACTTCTTCTATAAGGGTTTCCCATCCACAACAAAACTCCCTTTATGCCGCCCGACCCTGAAAATCCCCTATTCGAGGGGGTGTAGCTTTGGCAGGACCAAGGGATTCTCCTCCCATTGGTGCCCAATAAGGCCATCCTCTGCTACAAATGCAGCTGGAACCATGGGTCTGTCCATATGTAGTCTTTGGGTGGTGGTTTAGTCATTTCCCTGATGATTAAGGATGTTGAACATTTCTTTAGGTACTTCTCAGCCATTCGATATTCCTCAGCTGTGAATTATTTGTTTAGCACTGTACCCATTTTGTAATAGGGTTATTTGGCTCTCTAGAGTCTAACTTCTTAAGTTCTTTGTATATTTTTGGATATAAGCCCTCTATCAGATGTAGGATTGATAAAGATATTTTCCCAAACTGTTGGTTGCCATTTTGTCCTAATTATAGTGTCCTTTGCCTTACAGAAGCTTTGCAGTTTTATGACGTCCATTTGGCGATTCTTGATATTAGAGCATAAGCCAAAATGTGAAAAAATTTTAAATAAAATCATTAAACTTTTAGCCAATTTAAGATTAGGTCATAATTAATTAAACTGACTGCATTTTTCTACAATTTCTCTCCGTAATAAGAAACAGCAGACATGAAAAGAAAATCATGTTAAAAAAATAAGGAGATACTGAGAAAAAAATGATTATCTAGAGATGAAAATCATCCTGAATTTAAGAAGATACACAACATAAGGAATGATGGGGCTCTTAATGGGTGGACAGAACTATTCTTCCAAATAAGTCCAGAAAGAAACATGACTGTACCACAAACTACGTTTGGGCACATGGCCTCTAAAACTGAGGAGTGATCATCTCTACTGTGTGATCACATTGTGTAATATCCTTTTCTATGGCAGCTCCAGGGATTCAGATGTTTGTTGTTCAATAGGAGAGAACAAAGTAGTATGCTAGTCATATCATCCCACAGGTAAAAAAAGTATGGGTTATCATGTGAAATCCATTTTACAACCTTACTGTTCTCAATATTTACACACAGCAAATACAATTTTAGCATGTCTATGACATGAAGAAAAGGAATGAGCTAAAATAGAATTATTGCTGCTCAAGGAATGCAATTGTAACAAAATCTTACATATTTGCATGTCGTACTAGATAAATACCATGTGCCCACAGGCCATCTTTGCTACAGGTAAATTGCAGAATACTAGCCATACAGGTGAGGATTGGGGAAGTGGTCAGAAAGGACGTGGAGACTCAGAGATACCTGGAAAATAAGAGTTCTTCTATGGCCACCTACATTATTCTTCTGTGTCAAAGAACACTACGTTCTTTGTTAGGCAGCTTTTGTTTCTGTTTTGTCAAATTGTAATCTCTCAGTCTAGTCTTGGCTTGCCATTGACCTAATTAATTATACTCAGTATTTAATTATTTTTTTCTAATTTTAAAGTTTGCCTACTAATTTTATTTTCTTCCTCTCTACACAGACACTTCCCAAACTCCCTATTTGCAGAATATTTTTCGATGGCACATTTTTTTAGTCCAAATATTCAAATCTTATTTCTCTCCTAAAATCATGATTGTAGTGATTAGAATGAGGATGGTGATGGTGATGATTATTGTCAATTTGACAGAACCTAGAGTCAGGTAGGAAGGGGAAACCCCAGAGCAGACTTTCTCACTTTGGCCTGTGATTATGTCTGTAGAACATTGTCTTTTTTGTTGACTGATATGAAAGGGGCACATCCCACTCTGGCTCAGGGCATCCGTGAGACCATGCTATAAGTGTTGTAGAAAAAAGGCTGTCTGAGCATGGGATAGGGAAAGAAAAATGACAAGTATAATTTGTTGATCGTCTCAGCTCCTCTTTCTGTCTCCATGTTCCTACCTTGAGACCCTTCCATGACATTCCTCACAGTTAGACTGAGCCTTGCAGTGCACGCCTAATAGATTATTTCTCTCTGAGCTGATTTTTGATCATGTTCATCAGAGCAGTGTAAGAAAAAGATGAAGGCAAAATACACACCCAGTGATCACATCAAGTGATCTTTTGTTTGTAATCACTTTGATTCATTTTACTGAACAATATGTTTGGTAGAAATATTATGTTTCCACAAGATTCATGAATTAAAATCCCAATATTTCTCTTCTTAACAGGAAAGTATTTTCTGCTTGATTTACTCTGGGGGTTGAGGGGTTCTTTATGCTGACAACAACTCAGCTAGAGAATAGAACAGTATTGTTTCCATAAAGTACACAATGCTTGGAACACTGCTTCCATTGTTGCTTCCATAAGGTATGTGATGATTGGAAATCTGGATGCTAAACACACGGGTGCTCCATTGAGCATGAGTCTCCTCATGGCAAACTACTTCTCTACATATAAATGTCCATTTTTATCAGGATACCAAGCACTGATTCTCAAAGCTAGGAAGGGATTCACCTGCATTGATAAGCAATAGTAACCACTATTCCAGTAATTTTTCTGTGCCATTTTATGAGTAGCTGCTCTATGGTTTCTTGAGTTTTTAATAAAACTAATGATAATCAATGGATTTTCTTACATAAATGTTTTTCAAAAGGATTTATAGTTTTGTGTACTTATAAGACTTGGATAAATGTATGGAGACAGGATAATAGATCATAATATGTTTGAACTTATGCTATGTCTGTCTAAGAAAAACACTAATTCAATAGATCTATACTAACTTGAGCTACTTTACTTAATAAAAACCCTCAGATTGAATCAGGGAAAAAAGTCATATGTAGATCTTTACTGTGTTACTATGGTAGCAGCAGTAGAAAGTGATAGAATTCACCTAGGACTAGTACAAAATGATTAGAACTCAGTATGAATTGACTTGCTATCATTCTTCTCTCATAAAACCATAAATATAATGATATAGCATGATGAAAATGTCAGTTAAAGTGAAGCCTTGGATCATCTTCATCACTCTTGGAATTACCAACCAACAAATTTTCAATTTAATTTTCATTAATTCATCCCTAATGGCCAATCAACTTCTTACTGGACAACATTCATCTCTAGTTAAAATTGCTTCAATTTACAATAAAAATAACTAATTATAAGCAATAATAGCACCCATTAGAGAATAAACTTGCAAAGTGTGTTTACTAATTTCTCCCAATTCTCTAAAATGTTTGTTCCCATAATTCATGCTTAAAAATTGAAAGGAAAAGCAAAGTCCTAAATAAAACTAATGTGTTAATTTGCAACTACGACCTATATAATGTAACCTCAATGATTTTCGCATAACTTATAAACATTCTTGAATTTTAAGCATGCACATTAAAATACTTAAGAAAAAAGTTTATGCTTGGAATAAATCAAATAATTAACAAGAAAGGGAGATAAATCTTTACCAGCTTTTGTTTTGGAATATCGGAAATGTGGCCTCCTAAAGATAAGAAAACAAGTTGAAGAAAATTTTTAATTTCTTTTTTTACAGTCTAGTCATTATGCCCCTCTGTTCTGCCCTCCAACAGTTCCTCAGCTTATTTCTCCTCCCCTCTCCCCATCTCCAAGAGGATGTCCCCACCACCCTCCCTCCCAGGCCTTTCAACTACCTGGGCCTCAAGTCTCTCCAAGGTAAGGTTCATCTCTCACTGAGGCCCAACCAGGCAGTCCTCTGCTGTATATGTGTAAGGGGCCTGGGACCAGCTACTGTTTGCTCCCTGGTTAGTGGCTCAGTGTCTAAGAGATTTCTGGGGTCCCAGTTAGCTGAGATGCTGGTCTTCCTATGGGGTAGTCTTTCTTCTCAGCTTCCTCCAGACTTTCCTAATTCAACTACAGACTTTTCTTAATTCAATCCAATAGTTGTGTGTAAAAGTATCTATGTCTCAAGCCTGTTGGGCCTTTCAGAAGACAGTCATGCCAGGCTACTGTCTGTAAACACACCACAGCATCAGTATTAGGGTCAGGCTTTGGAGCCTCCCCCTGAGATGGACCCCAAGTTGGGACAGTCACTGGACCTCCTTTCTCTCCAACTCGTCTCCATTTTTGTCCCCCTAGTTTTTAAACAGGAGCAACTATGGTCAGAGTTATTGTAGGTAAAAATGTCTAAACTCTGTGCCCTGTAGCTGGCAATCCAGAGCTCTTCCTGTGCCCTTTATAACATTCTCATTTTATCCCGTTTAGCACTGTATAAGGAAATATTTTAATTCATGCTCCAAAATATAATTTAATTAATGTCTACTTACGATATTTTTACTAGCAGAGGCTATTCTTTCCTTTTTCAAGGTCCTCATGCACAGTCAAAATGTTCAATGGATTATATATTAGAAATTATTGCCAAGATTGGAAATTTTCCATTGTGTATTTAGGCTCGCGATTGGTGTGAAATGTCATTCTTTGCATTTGAAAAAGTCTAATGTTGTCTTTATTTAAGGCTGGATAAATTTGTATGCCTGACGTTTCTTTTTATATGTAAAGCATTCAGCCACGTCTTTACGAGAGTCAACCATGTTAACTCTGGAATACAATATTTTCAATGCTTTTCTACTTAGTCTTGTTTTGGTGGTAAATCAAATTGATCCAAAGAAGACAGGTCAATAGGTCAGGTTAAAATGGTGAGTGCACTAATTTCTGATTTCCAATGGATTTCTGTACTATAAAAGTATACTGTTCAGTATTTTAACATTATAAACACAGTAATTTAATTCCAGAGTGACAGAAAATACTTTCAAGGATGATAATCTTGTCAAAAATGATAATCTTATAAAATATGATAATCCTATCAAAAGCAGCTATGTATTAAAATGATTGTGACTCCTTGGCATTACAAAATTTTTCATACATCTATATCTGAATAAAGTGTGAAAGACATTAAATATGTTGAAACTTAAATTTGCCCCATTTCTGGTTTGGGGGATCTGTCTAGAACATATGTTCCTTTCCTCTGCTGCCTCACTGTTAATTCTGACTCAAATACTATGAGCCATCAAAATTGAGTTCAATTAATTTCTAACCACAAGGAAAGAGTAACACATAGGATAATCTATTATTTTAATAAAATAAAATTATCTACCTTCTTATTCTTTCATTTGTTTTACATTGAAAAGTTTTACTGATCTTGATTTTAAACATTAGAATTCATTTTAAATGATGATAAAAGGAATTCATTTTGGACTTTCCTTTTTATCTATTAAAATAATAAATTGCTTTAATATGTTAAATGTCATATGCTGAACAAAATATTGAGAAAAATCTTTACGTATCTCCTAAGAATTTGTAATTGCATTCATTATTTATGAAAATATGCTAAAATGTATTATTTTGAAAACTGTAAATATATTTCATAGCAGCAGTTAAGATTAATAGTTCTTATCTGTCAAGTCTATAAAAATAAAAATATTTTCAAGTAAATAATGCCTTGTACAAATATATAAGCAATTTTATATGTACGTAATTGCATACAAAATGAACCACTTGAATTTTACTACTATGAAACAGTGTACCTCCTAAGAAGGCATCAAAAACATTTTTTTGTCTATTAAATTCTGTATGTAGTAAACTTTAAAATTGTCTTAGAGTTTACATTTCAAATTTTTCAATAAGTACAACCTTACAATCAAGAAAAATTAAATTTGTTGATTTCTGATTGAATATTTTTGAAGAATTCGTTCTGTCTGTGGATTACTATAAACTAAAACACTCTCTTAGGATCATATTTTTAGCATTGAGTTAAAGTGATTCAGTTGATTCTAAGCTGAACCTCTCGTCAGAACACGAGAAGCAGAGAAAAACTGCTCCCCCACCAGTCAGGAAGAACTAAAATAGATTGAGATGTTGAGAGTTTCTTTCTATTTTTCCTGATCATTTAATGGTCATCTAGGCTTCGGTCTACAGTTTATTGCTCCCAATCTTGGAACTTCCATCATTAATAAATTTCCTCAAGTAATTAACTCACAAACATTTCCAGGGATTTGCTTACTAATGTTCTAAGTGTTTTGCAACTTAATTGAGTTGACAATTAAGATTAGCTGAAACAGATGGCAAAGTGGTAGAAAGGACTTCTTTGGAAGCCATGAAGCAGTGTGTATTTATGAAAATCAGCTTCCTCCTCTCCCCTTTTATTTCATATAAGACTTGGACTACTGGGTAGTGAACATTCACACTCAGAGCTAAATTTTTCTCTTTAATTATTTTTGATTTATAATAATCATTTCTATATATCTGCTATACAGACAAAAACAGGTTACCTTGCTGTAAGGTATATATTGTCTAATATGATTCCATTGACAGTAAAAACTATTAATAATATACAGAGGAATTTTAGTTCACCAACATGGCTGCTCAGGCAAGGGATCATGTCCAAAGATATGATCTGGCTAGAATATAGACATGACCTTAGTACATCTGTTTAATCCCTAATGATTAAGGTAAGGTTAGTTTGTAGAAGGAAGCAGCCATGTTTCAACGTGATATCTAATTGAGGGTCAGACAATGTGAAGAATAAGAGAAACAGTTGACAGAATGAGTCAGAGATTAGATAGACCCAACTCACAGAGAACAGCAGCAGAAGAGAGGTTACTTAAGAGGAGCAAGAGAGAAAAGGTTGTGGTGGGTGGTGTACTGTGTGTATGTGGCTGTTGTACTAGAAACATTTCACAGAGACAGAAAGAGCTAGAAGATGAGAGTAGCCAGAACATTAGAAAATATAACCAAAGATAGTATGAGACCAAGCAGAACAATTTAGTAAGAAGCCAGGAGAAGCAGGACTGAAGTCTCTCTTGAGTGAAACACAAGTCTATCATTATAAGAAAAGCATGGCCACATTTGTTTCTTTATAATTCTATGTCTTACAAATTAAAATTTTGTACATGGATCTAATGAACTCATTGATACTAAAATGAAGAGGGAAGGAGAAAACAGGTTGTTGAACTGGGTGATGATTACTTGAGAAAGAAACCCTAGAATTTTATTCTATAAATACTACTTTAGCAACTGAGGTGATGGGTTAATGGTTAAATGTAATGACTAGTCTTGCAAATGATCCAGGTTTGGTTTCTGGGACCAATATGATGGTATACAATTATCTGTAGCTTAAATTCCAAGTGATGCTACAGCTGGTTCTGAGAAAAGTATACAGTATATATGGACACAGGCAGTCAATTCACTCATTCACATAGAATAAAAGTGAATAATTAAATAAATAAAAGTACAACATTACTGTGGCATAATCGACAAGCAAAAACTCTACATTTAATGTATAGAATTTGATGACATTGTCCTGGGTCTTGGACTAGTGACACTGTCCTCATTATCAATGTCATAGCTATGAATGTTTTCTCTGTAAGCTTATGTGTATTTCTTATTGATGTTTATTTTTGTTATTTTAAGAACATTAACATGAATAGTTCCTTAACAAAAGGTTAAGCATACAATAGAGTATATTTAACTATAGACACCATGAAATACAAGTCTGTAAAATATACTTATATTGTTCTCTGAAACTGCCTGCTTTCAATTATTCCATCAGTCTAGCACATTTAAATGATATAACATAGTAACTATCCTTTTCTGATTTCTTTCTTTCATTTAGTATGTCCTTTTGTTTACTCATATTGGTCACATTTGTTTACATATTCTCCTATCAGCAGAAAGCATATTAAAAACATGGAAAGGAAAGAATAGGAAAGAAATTAGTGGTAGAAATATAGGAAATTATATTAAAAGGGAAGAGAAACAAGATACATAAAATTATAAGTGTGAAATTGTGAGGGGTTCGGGTTGATTGATATATGAAATAGAATACAAATGTAGAGAGGATCAAATATCAATTTTAATAAAAGAACAGCTCATACTTTAACTGATAGAAAGAATAAATAGGAGTCTATGAAGAATGTATTTCAACAGGGTTTTAGTTTTATAGATCTTTTAAAAGTCTCTGTTTAATGCAGAGTTCAAATAATGGATAATTATGTCTTAAAATGATGAATTGTTTGGAAATGTATATACAATGACTAAAAGACTGAAGAACTTGGAGAACCATTGGTGAGAAAAGGTGAGTGTATGTGACATTGATTAAAAATTTTGCTCACCAATTTGAAACCCTTAGCAAAAAATTTTAGTGTTTTTCCCATGTTTTACAATATCATCTGGTGGCACTGTTGTGACATTGTACACTTTTTGCATCAAAGCATTTTCTCATATGCATTAAGTTTTGATTTCTTTTACATAAGTGCTTTTATACAGATAATAAATTCATTTAAAATGTTCTTACAGCTTTTTAAATGACAAATTTCTCCGTATTTTTGATGTTTTATTTGAAATAACTTCAACCTTCTTCAGAAAGACTTCTGTATTTCTCTTACCTGTCTATGTTATCATGGTTCTTTTGACTTTAGTTATATTTTGTTTATGTCTCAAGTTTGTTGATTTATGTGTGTATGCATGCATATGGGTAATAATTTTATCCAAGTAAAATTAAGAGGACCTCCATTTTTCCTATAGCATCATTTACATCCAGTTCATCATGCCTGGATCCTCTCTGTATGGTGTGCAATTTGGTATTAAAAAGATAGTCAATACATTGCTTTTAACAGATGAGTGGCTTAAAGACCATAGACATTTGGAAATAGTAATTTTGTTGAATTTGGAGACATGGTGCAGTGCTTGTAGTTATTCCTGTTCTTATAGAAGATGTGGATTCTGACCCAAAGTGTGGTAGGCAAGTCGGGGGCCAGTTGTAGTTCTTTGTCCTCCATTTCTGTCCTCTTCGGTTGTCTAGATGCTGCTGCACATTAGGCTGGAAGAATGGAGTCGGAAACATATTGGATCTACAGAGGTTGGTGGAGGAGTAGAGGCTTCCCCAAGGATCTCAGTGTTACAGTTCATTTAGACAAAGGACTTTACAGATGATATTCAGTGAAAAATACTCTCTTAAATGACTTACCTTGTGTGCATACCTTTATTTGGGGTTGGCTTGTATTCACACACTTATTCAGAGTGACCCAGGGCTATAGATAAATGATGGAGAGTGGAAAAGAGTTTTTCAATGTGAATGAAATTATTGGTGGAGTTTAAAGACAATGAATGTCTCATTTGTGTGGAAAGGTATTCCAAGAATCCCAGTTACTTGCTGGGAAAGTTCTTATTGGGAAAAGAGGAAGTTGAACTTATATCTGCCAAGGACCACATAACCTTCTCTAGGTGGAAGGTATGGGGAGTTAAGCTCCTCACATAAGATGAGAGAAGGGGAAGCCCCACTGGTAAAGGTTCTCCTTCATTTTGCACCAAACTCAGAGGAACTATCTGGTCATGGGAAATGTGACCTTAATTAACAGGTTTTCTCACATCTAAGACCCAGGTTCAGTGGTTCCTAAATGCCTGTAACTACAGCTTCATAAAATCTGACACTCTTTTCTGGCTTCCATGGGTACATACCTGGTTGGGACTCTCTCTCTCTCTCTCTTCCCCCCCCCCTCTCTCTCTGCCTGTCTCTCTCTCTGTATCTATCTCTCTGTCTCTCTCTGTCTCTGTCTCTCTCTCTCTCTCACACACACACACAAACACACACAAACACACACACAAATTATTAATAAAATAGATCTTTATAAACAAATAAATTTATGTGCTTATGGGATACTTGGCAGACAAGTGTGCTTGGTACTAAACATGATGGCCTAAAAGTCCACATAATAGAAAGGTAGAACCAGCTCCTAAATATTGTCCTTTCATTGCACACTGCTTCATAAACATAAACACATACATATAAGAAAACAAACAGAAATCGCCTTTCCGCATGCTCAGATTTCTCCGTAGATAAAAGTAATATATTATTTTGTACTTTATATTATACTTCACTTACAATAATATATCATATACATGTATGTATATACATATACATATTATACACAAAACGTATATACATGCATAGACAGAGAGTGTGCTTGCTTACTTTTCCACCACAGCAGCTCATTTTATGTATAGCTAAAACTAAGAAAGTATCAAAAAACTAAGAGATCTTTTAAAGAAACTTAAAGTGAAACCACATATGTAAAATATTGTCAAGGAACTTAAACAGATTCCATAACAGTACGTGTGGAGACGATGGCACAGGAAAAGAAAGTTGGATGGATGGAACACACTATAAAAGAAGGAGTGGGGCTGGCTACATCATACCTTGAAATCTGCAAGACATTAAAGGAAAAGAGTAGTTGTACATTCACCAAAATCTCCAAGCATCTGATATAAGTTTCGGCTTGATTTAGGTAATAACAGAGATGCAATTTGAACTCATATCCAAGGCTACACTTATTCCACAATTTGGTAGTAACATCATAAGATTCACTTCTGCCCACCCTCAGACAGAAGCTAGGGTCTATGTTCTCTCATCTGATATAAAACATATTGCTTTAACTACCAGTTAGTTAAAGATGAGCACACAAGTTTCATTTTTGTATGATACAATTCATATGTGTGTATATATATATATACACACATATATATACATATATATACACATATATATTCATATATATTCATCTTGGACCTTCTATACCTTTTATGCCGGTCTCTGTCATGTCACTCACAGGCAGTATTTCATGTCAATAATTCAACAATCCATTTTCTAACTACTATAAATCACATTTTAATTTAGCTTAAATTTCCTTCCCAATATCTGTTCTAACCTCAAATCTAAAAACTCTGCAGATGGGGAAAAAATCTGCCTCTGTTTCCTCATTCCCTTCTCTTCCTAGCAATATCTAAGTTTTGAACTCCTCTTGGCTGGAGTTGGGGGGTTGGAGAGGGAGGAACAATGAGATTGGAGATGTGAGCTCTTGGCTTCCTGCTCTAGTTACTATGTCTGAGGCTTGCTGCTGTGCTTCACAATCCTGGGGCCTCTAACTCCTGTGGAATAACAAGCCCAAGTAAACCCACCTTCAGTAATCATCATGTTTTAATCAAAGCAATAGAAAATGCACATAACAGCTCATTAACTCTTATTCCTGTAACTTAAGATTGAAAAATTAATTCAGTCCCATGTTTACATAACGACTCGTACCTGTGATTTAAAGACTAAGTATTTCATGGTAAGAGGTACACAGTGTCCCAGCATTCTTTCAGTTTAAGGGGACACAGACGAAGCTGTCTATGCTGTAGTTTTAACATAGTCCCCACATATGTAAAGGAAGAAAGAATGACTTTTATCCATTTGTAAAAAGATGGTGACAGCCAAAACTTTGAAAGTATTCTCTACTTGGATTTCCCAGCTTTTAGATCTTATATAGATAAAAGGAAACAAAACCAATTTGACAGACTTGGAATCCTCTACTGAGGGGCCCATTGCCTTAGTTTAATATCTAAGTATCATGTTCAGTTTTTCTTTGCTTTGAGAGATCAACAAAGACAGAAAATTTTCTATTTCAACATTATTTCATATAATGTGATACTGTCGGAAAATTACTTTAACTCATTTCAGTATTTTGATATGCTTATTTCTCTTTTACATACAAATATAAATTATTATGACATGTGTCTAGTATATTAGTATTTTGTTAACATAGCTACATGTTCAGTGTAACCACAATAGATTGTCATATCAGAATATGAAATATTTCATTAACTTCTTTAATTTTATGAATAGAGACTAATTGAATTACTCTCTATATACATTCCCCTAAAGGAAATAATTGGTATTTTTTCCTCTAAATTTTCTTTCACTTGTTTTTCAAGAGTAAATTTGTGTTAAGACTAGTCAGCATTTGTGTCTGTTCTATGCACACTTAAATTTTAGGAAATTTCTAGGTCATTTTTCCTTTTCTGTATTTTAAAGTTTAATATATCTTGGAAGTGATTGGAAAGTTGATCAAATAATTTTGTATTTTCTATTGAACTATTTTATATATTTAGTTATTTAGCTTTATTCAATATTGTAAAAGATTAAGAGTTGCCTAGAGATTAAAATAAAGAGAATAAGATGATAATATGGTTTATGGTAAGGGGAGCAGTTTCTCATTTTTGTTTATATATTTTTCTAAGTGATGAATTCACATGTTTATGCACTAACATTGACTAAGAGTAAATGTTCACAGCACGTGCTGTTCCTGCTTTGGAAAACATTGACAGATTAGTGAAGATGATCAGTATGCTGAAAGCCAGACACACTCAGGGTTCTTCCCGCGTTTCCTGGGAGAAGCATGAGCTTTCATAAACTATGTTGATAAGGAAGTCATTACTGAAGATGGATCAACCTCACTTTGAAATTAACTCCAAATTTTTATTTCTGTGGTACTTAATATATTGTGCTTTGGTACAGTAATCACCTATCTCCATGGTTTTGCTTTTAGTTACACACTAAAATTCCAAATGAATTTTCAGGACTCATACAAGAAAACACGTTGCTAACAGCACAATATTATGACGTGTTTTTTTTTTTTGTTTTTTTTTTTTTTTTTTGGTACTTGCCATTCATTCAGCTCTAAAGCTTACTTTTTTTTTAATTTTACTTTTCTTGGGTATTTTATGTATTTACATTTCAAATATTTCCTTCGTTCCCCTTCTCCATACCCCCTTCCTGTCCCATTGCTTCTGTGAAGATGTTCCCACTCCCACTCACTCCCACCTCAACACCCTGGCTTTCTCCTACACTGGGGAAATAAGCCTTCACAGGACCAAGGGCTTTTCCTCCTATTGATACTGGAAAATCCCATTCTCTACTACATATACAGCTGGAGCTGCGAGTCCCTCCATGTGTACACACTGGCTGAAGGTTTAGTACCTCGGAATGGGTGGAGTCTGTTTGTTGATATTGTTGTTCTTCCTATGCGGTTGCAAACCCCTTCAGCTCCTTCATTCTTTTCTCTAACTCCTCCATTGAGGTCCCCTTGTCCAGACCAATGGTTAGCTGCAAGCACCCTCATCTGTATCAGTAGGGCTCTGGCAGAGCCTCTCTGGGGACAGCCATATCTGGCTCCTGTCAGCAAGCACTTCTAGGCATCAGCAATAGTGACTGGGTTTGGTGGCTGCATATGGGATGGATTCCCAGCTGGGGCAGTTTCTGCATGACCTTTTCTTCAGTTCCTGCTCTACTCTTTGTCCCTGTATTTCCTTCCATGAATATTTTGTTCTCCCTTCTAAGAAGGACTGAAGCATCTATGTTTTGGTCTCCCTTCTTCTTGAGCTTCACGTGAACTGTGAAGCATACATTCAAATTAGGATGTGACCATTAAAAGAAGCCATTCCCAGTTTCTCTCATTTACATTGCAATGGAAAATCTAAATGCAATCCCATGGATTATTCTACATTTGTAGATGGTTTCACATTGAGTGTATAATCACCTTTTGAAGTAAACTACTTTATGTCATTTTATATTTTGTAGTCACAGAAATATTAGAAAATCCATATAAACTGTATCTGCTAATAAAATTGGGATGTGGCTTCTAAAGGTCTGTTGAAGTGATAGTAGTGTTCTGTTACTATCCTGAACAGATTTCTTTCACATTAAAAAAAAATCAAACACAAAGTATTCTGAAAATACAAACTAAAAATTAAAGTACAGTTTACTCAGCAATAACACAATGAATCAAAATTCAAGCTAAAAGTATATCACCTAAAAGGAAGACTCAGTTAGAACAAACAAATAAATACTGAGATATTTGTATGGTGCTCTCTGTTACAGATCTTAAAATCATTATTGCATCTCTCGTTTTCTGACTTTCAGCCTTCTCTTTGAGGGTGGAGCTCAGTCTCTCCTGTAGGGAATCTTTGTTCCTCAGGCTATTGCTTTGAGACCTCAAGAACCTACAACGGAAAAGAAAACAATTCTTTCTGCCCACACAGTGCCATATTCCCAACTGAGGTAATCATTGATCATCTGTATAAGGCAGAAGAAGCATCATTTCTAAGAAAAACCTGCTGAGAGGCCTAGAAATATGCTGGTTCTGTAGAAAACTTACTTATAACAACAAATTGGCCATAATTTAAACTTTCCAATTAGCACAGTCTTGAAGCAACTTTACAAATGTTATTAGAGCCACAAGAATCCCATTTAGCATACCAAAACCATTTGTTAATTGGGAGGCTTTCTTTTAGATAAGTGTTCGTCCGTGTTAGATTACCAGTTTCTCTAAAAATGAGAGTGGGTTAGTTCACCAGGAGCCTCATTACAGATAACTTTCATAGTACTTTAATATAGAAAAGCAGAAATATATAAGACCCTAAATGACTGTCTCTTGGGAATCTTAATACTTTTCAAAGCATCTACTTCAAAAGCAATAGTGTTTTTCTTCATAGTGCACTCTAACTCCAATGACTTCTGCCAAATATCAGAAGGGAAATAATTCTAGAATCTTGTGGTCATAAGCCACAAGACTCTCTCGAATATTCTGCTGAAATACTGTGTGAAGAAATATATATAATGTAATTGAAAGATTTTTGAAATTTGCTTTTATATTTTGCCATATTAATTGTATGCTGCCAAACTAAACAAACCTCTTTTCATGTTAAGTGAACAAAGATTCCAATGTTCTACAGAGAAAAATGCCAGTTAGAAAGTACAGTTTGTTTATATCACTAAGGTAACATGTATTAATAAGATTTATGAATAAAATTGTCCTTGTAAATAAACAGAACTGAAACTTTTTTTATATATCAGTGACCTCTTTTACTGAAAAGATTCCTCTTTAAAACACAGAACTTGAAAGAAGAACAAATGTAAGGTTAAGGAAGGAAAGATAGCGGTTAATTGCTTGTATTGCTCAGAAAAAAACTGAGTCTGATTTTCAGCACCGGCATCTCCAACCCCTGCAGCCATGAGAAAATATGGCATGTGTGAGTGCAAAGAGTACCAGATAGATTGCTTTTAGTTTAATTATTGGAGAATCTTTCTTTTAACATTCAATACATTCTTATGAAAACCTATAAACAAATGCTATTCTATAATAAAATGCCACCATAGTATATATGTATATAATATGAAATTCATTAAAAATTTTCAAGAACTGAATTTCAGGTTACATTTCAGCACCCCTTTTCTATTCCTAAATAAAAGACTTGAGATCTTGGGGTTAATTATTTATTACAGGAATTGGCAAAGTATAACCCATGAGAATATTCCAGACATTTGCCTGCTATACTGTTCATAGCCAAGATGGATTTAATATTTTAAATAGTTGAGACAAAAAGGAATTTCTCACAGTAGGTGTAAAGTGTATTTGGTTCAATAGCTAGTACACATAAGCCTATTTTTTTTTATTAGAAAGCAAGCATTTGGTAAAGCTAGTTATAGAGTAGTAATTGTTGTAGATTTCATATCTAGTGCATTCACATCTATAATTGCAAAAGCATAACGGAGTTACAATGCTAAGCATCTATGTATGTTCACACAATTTCTTTAAAGTCATCTACTTTGTAAGATAATTTTAAAATATTGTTTATTAAGAAATTAAAATGGAAGGCCAAATTGTATTTGTGACGGTATCAGCAACATAGTTTTTTTTCCTTTTTCTTATTTCTTTTATATTTGAGATTATAATACAATTACATTGAAAGACCCCCAGAGCAGGGAGACCCTCACTCAAGTCTCCGAATGGCATGACCCCCCAAGAACTCACGAGAGACCTTCCTTGCTGCAGTCACATGAAATTTATTGATAGGGATGACAGAAACCAGTGCACTGGGATCGAGAATCATATCCCACGCAGGCGTAGAGGAGTTTAACTGTGAATGGTTGGAAAAAGGGGTATTTAAAGGAAAAACCATACCAAATCACAAGGAAGAATCTCAGTTTCTCATGATTGTTTAATCCTGCTATTATCTGAACCAGCTGGTGTAATTTAGCTAGTTCCTGGAACAAAGTGGCTGAACCAGCTGGTGCAATTACTCTTTCTGTGGTCAGCTAGTTCCTGGATCAGGCAGTTCCAGGGTCCAACTATTTTTCTTTCTTTTGGCTTCAACTTTTGTCTAGGGGGTGGCAATTTTAAACTTTTACCTTTCAACATTATTCACCTTTTACTTCCCTCCTCTCAAACGCTTCCTTATATCTGTTCCTTGCTCTCTTCCATATTCATTGTCTCTCTTTTTTCATTAGCTAATATATTTATTCGCTCTACTTCCCAATCACAATCCTGACTCCCCCTTCTCCTCCCAATCCCACTCTCATAAAACCTTTTATTCCTTTTTATCTACTCCCCTTCCCGGTTGTATCCCAGCCATGGGACATCAAGAACCAGCAGAACTAAACACACCCTTTCCCACTGAGGTTCAGCAAGGCAGTCCAGCTTGCTAAAAGGCATACACTGGCAAGCAAGTGACAGAGTCAGAAACAGCCACTACTCCAATTGTTAGGGCACCCACATGAAGAACAAGCTGTTCATCTGCTGTAAGTGTGTAGTAGGCATAGGTATGGTTCGTGTTTGTTCTTTGGTTGGTGGTTCAATCTCTGTGAACCTCCACAATCCCGAATTAGTTGACGTTCCTCTACTCTTCCCCAGACTTCCCAAGCTCCACCTGATGTTTGGTTGTGAGTCTCTTTATCTGTTTCCATCAGTTGCTGGACGAAGCCTCTCAGGAGACATTCTAGGCTACTGTCTGTATGCAGAGTGGAGAGGTAAGCTCTCTCACAAGGGTCTAAAGTTGGACCAGTCACTGGTTGGCCATTCTCTCAATCTCTGCTCCATCTCAATCCTTGCAGATTTATAGGTAGCCCAAATTTTGGGTGGAAGGTTTTGTGAGTGGAGTGATGTCCCCTCTCTACACTAGAAGTCCACACCTGGCTACAGTTGATAGTTCAGTCTCCATATCCCAGCCACTAACATCACCATATAAAGTCCCAGAAAGCTCCTTTCTCCCAGGCCTTAGGGTAGTCATAGTGATGCTCCCCACTGATTTCCTCTCTCTCTCTCTCTCTCTCTCTCTCTCTCTCTCTCTCTCTCTGTGTGTGTGTGTGTGTGTGTGTGTGTGAGAGCGTGTGTATGTGTGTCTCCCTGTGTCTCTCTGTCTCTCTGTCTGTCTCTGTCTCTGTCCCTCCCTCCCTTCTTCTCTGTCTTTCTCCCTCCTTTCTTCCCTCCCCTCCTCCTCCTCTTCCTCCTTCTTTCCCTCTCTCTCTCTCTCTCTCTCTCTCTCTCTCTCTCTCTCTCTCTCTCTCTCTCTCTCCCCCTGATCCAGTTCTATCTTTCTATGCCTCTCACCATACCTGATCACCATCCTCTTTCCCCTCCTTACACCCTCTCCCACAGAGTCCATCCCTCCATCCACTTCCAATGTCTATTTTATTTCATATTCTGAGTTAGATTCAAGCATCCTCTCTTGTGCCTATGTTATTATTAATTTCTTGTGTCTGTGGAATGTAGCACAGTTTTTGTGTGATTTAGGACTAGTGTCCACTTATAATTGAGTACAAACCATGCTTGTATTTCTGCTTGTGGGCTACAGAATATCATTCTCATGATGATATTATCTAGATTCATTCCTCATCTGTAAATTTCATGATGTTCCTGTTTTCAATAGCTGAATGGTGTCCAATTATGTAACTGTCCCACATTTACTTTATCAATTTTTCATTTGAGGGACACCTAGGTTGTTTCCAGCTTCTGGATTTTATGAACAAAGCTGATATGAACATATTTGAGCATGCATCTTTGAGGTATGGTAGAGCATATTGGTTATATGCTCAAGAATGACATAGCTGTGTCTTGTGGTAAAACTATTCCCAATTTTCTGAGAAACATATGTTGATTTCCAGAGTGGTGGTACAAGTTGGTACTCCCACCAGCAATGGAGGAGTGTTTCATTGGCTCCACATCCTTGCCAGCATGAGGTGTCATTCGAGTTTTCGATCATAGCTATTCTGTTTTAAGATGGAGTCTCAGTTACGATTTGCATATCCCTGATGACTAAGGAAGGAGAACCTTTTTTGAAGTGATTCTTAGCCATTAGAGATTCCTCTGTTGTGTTTTTTCTGTTTACCTTTATACCATTTTAATTGGGTTATTTGGTTGGTCGGTGTATATTTTCTTGATTTCTTTATATATTTTGGACATTAGTCCTCTATCAGATGTAGGATTAGTGGAGATCTTTTTCCATTCTGTCAGCTGACATTTTGTCATACTGATCGTGTCCTTGGCCTTACAGAGCCTTTTCAGTTTCATGAGCTCCCATTTATTTATTCTGGATCTTAGTGGCTGATCTATTGAGTATGCTGGGCCTTCATTTTCATTGAATTCTAGAATGTTTTTACTTCTCTCTTTATTTCTTCCCTGGCACAGTGGTCATTGAGAAGAAAGTTTTTTAGTTTGTAGGCTTTGTCTTGTTGAATTCCAGATTTAATTCATGGGGGACTGATACGATACAGGAAGTTATTTTGATTTTATTTTATCTATTGAGGCTTGCTTTGTGACTGACTGTATAGTCCATTTTGGAGAAGGTTCTGTAGTGTGCTGAGAAGAGGGTATATTCTTTTGTGTTTGTGTGCAATGTTCTGTAGACATCTGTTAGGTCTATTTGATTCATAACCTCTGTTCGTTTCTTCACTTATTTGTTTAGTTTCTGTCTCAATAACCAATCCATTGGTGAGAGTGGAGTATTGACATCTCTCGCTATTAATATGTAGGGTTTATGTGTGGTTGAATCTTTAGTAAAGTTTCTTTTACAAATGTAGGTGCTGTCAAAATTGGGGCATAAATGTTCTTAATTGAGATGTCATCTCGATGGATTTTTTATTTTTGATGAGTAGGAATTGTCCTTCCCCATGTATTTTGATTAATTTTGGGCTGTTTTTATTAGATACTAGAATGACTACATCAGCTTTTTTCTTGGGTCCTTTTGCTTAGAAAACCTTTTTATAGCTCTGAGGCTCTTTTACACTGAGGTCATGTCTATCTCTGTTTCTGAGGTGTGTTTCTTGTATGCAGCAGAATAAAGGATTCTGTTTTCACATCTATTTTGTTAGTGGTTTTCTTTTTATTGGGGGAATTCAATATATTGTTGTTAAGAGATACTAATGACCAGCAATTGTTAATTCTTTTTTTTAATGCTGGCTCTCTCTCTCTCTCTCCCTCTCTCTCTCTCTCTCTCTCTCTGTGTGTGTGTGTGTGTGTGTGTGTGTGTGTGTGTCCCTTCCTTTGGCTTCCTGGTATGAAGTTATTTTTATCCTAATTGGGGGCAGGGGGGTTTAGGCTCACTGGCTTGGAGTTTTCTTTCCAGTATCTACTGTAGACCTGGTAATAATAATAATGTTGATAATAATAATAATAATAATAATTAGTACATAATATAATATAATAGATGTTAAATTTAATTTCTCCTTGAATACTTGTTTTCTCCATCTTAAGTAATTGCATGTTTTGCTGAGATTAGAAGTCTGGGTTGACATCTGTGATGTCTAGGAGTCTGTAAGACATCTACCAAGGACCTTAAGGTTTTTAGAGTCTCTGCTGGGAAGTAGAATGCAATTCTGATAAATCTGCCTTTATATGTTACTTGACATTTTTTTCTTATAGCTTTTAATATTCTTACTTTGTTCTGTATGTTTAGTGCTTTGAGTGTTATGTGGAAGGAGGAATTTTTTTTTTTTGGTGTTCTCTAAGCTTCTGGTAGGAATATAGAAATATCTTTCTTTAGGTTGGTAATATTTTCTTGTAAGAAAACATTGTCTCAGTCTGGTACCTGGGAATCTTCTCCTTCTATTCATATTATTCATGGGTTTGGTCTTCTCATTGTGTCCCAGATCATTGGATGATTTGTATCATGAACTTTTTAGATTTAGCCTTTTCTTTGATTAACCTACCAATTTCTTCCATTGTATTTTCTACGAGGAAGATTCTCTCTTCCATCTCTTGCATTTTACTGGTGATACCTTTATCTGTAGTGTTCCTATTCTTTCTTAGGGTTTCCATCAGGGGGATTGCCTCAATTTTTGTTTTGTTTACTGTTTCTATTTCTATTTTCAATTCTTGGACCATTTTATTCACTTCCCTTGCGTATTTGCTTGTATTTTCCTGCATTTCTTTGAGGAATTTATTAATTTCATCTTTAAAGGCCTCTGGTATCTTTATAGCATCATTTTTAAAGTCATCACCTTGGGCTTTGGCTGGGTTCAGACATCCAGGGCTTGCTATAGCAAGACAGCTGGGACCTGGTGGTGCCACATTGCCCTGGCTCTTGATCATTGTGTGCTTACACTGCCTTTTAGCCATCTGCTGTCCCTGGCTATTCCTGATATCAGCAGGATTCTGCCTGGTGGCAGATAGAGCTGTGGGCTTGACAATGAATCTCAGGGAACAGCCCATTGCCCACCCCTGCTGGCTGTGACTGATGTGGACCCAGCCGGCAGGGGAAGGAGGGGAAGAGGTCCAAATTGGATGTTCCTGCACCCATCCCAACCAGCGCAGATCTTTTAGAGAAGAATAAAGCAGAGAGAGCCTTTGGCCAGAAGGTATCATGATAGTGTTCAAAGGATAGTGTGCTCTCCTCGCTCTTTTAAGCTTTATAAGACCATGTGGTCTTGAATTACTACCTCTTGCTAGAATTTAAAATGCTACCTAACATCTGCTAATTTTTATATAATACTTTTGTTTAAAAAGGATATAAAAAGAAAATCTCATGAAATGCACATCACATAAAATGAGTCCTGATGTAAGCTATAGTGTCTAGTAATAATAATTAACAATGTTGATGAATTAATTTTAATTGGTATGCCAAATAATTGTTTAAGATAAAATTGGGATAGGAATAGGAGATATGTATGAAGGAATTTCTATATTGTTTTATCTAATTTTTCTGTAAGTTTGAAACTGCTACAAAATATTCAATACATTAGGAAGATAAGAAACCATGGAAAAAAGAGGAACAAAGTAAAGGATGATAAGAGACATTAAACATGTAGACTTACATTGTTATACATGTCTGAGTGTAGACTGTAAGATCTATGGATCTCAGGTTGGCACTTCCATTGAAATTGGAAATCAGGAGAGTAAAGATCTATAAGCATCATACAGACAAACTGGGGTAAGAAAGAACATTGTTTTACCCATTAACAGTGGGCTCTGTCACCATGTCTTGAACTGGAGTATCTTCAGAGGAAGATAAGTAAACCTTCTAGAGGCCACAGAAAGTTTGTGAGAAAATCACAGGGAATGATCCAAGCTAATATCACCCACCAAAGGCCTCATGGTGATTTGAATGAAAATGAACCAAATAGGGTCATAGGGAGTGGCAATACTATGAGGTGTGACCTTTTGGAATAGGTTTGGCCTTGTTAGAGGAAGTGGGTCAGTATGAGTGGGCTTTGAGGTTCCAAATGCTCAAGCATTCATTCCCAGTTGTTCTACCTACCACTGCTGCCTGCAGGTCTGGACACAGACCTCTCCAGCATCATGTCTATCTGTATGCTGCCATGCTTCCTACCATGACAATAATGGACTAATCTCGGAAGTATAAGCAAACCCCAATCAAATGTTTTCTTTATAAAAGTCATTGTGCTCATGGTGTGTTGTTGTAAAAATATAAAAATAAAAAGTAATGGTTGTCTTTTACCTTGCTGGGTCTACACCTCGGGTGCCCCAAGGTATCTGCTAGATTATCTTGGCAGAAACACATCCCAGCCGCACACTTTTCCTGCACTCAAACCCTCACATAAAAGAACACACAACACAAAAATCTTAGATCCAATTGATAAGATATAATTGCCCACTTAAACATACAATGCCCGGTACTATCCATCCCTTGAGAACATTAATAACAATACACAGAGCAGAATCTTAACATCACCTGCCATCTTGTCCTGCCACGACTTCTCCCTCTCTCCCTCCTGTCTCTTCCTCTCTCCTCCTCTTCCTTCAAACTTCTCTCCAGCCCATCTTTCCTTCTCCTCCAATGACAGGCCTCCTTCTATCCTGTACCTGCCCCTCACCTGTTCTTTACAAATTCAATGGAGAGGTGGTTCTGGTGAAGTCACCTGAGTCCTGAGTACCTGACTAGGCAGCTGTCCTTGGGGCAGTGGAATTAGCATCAAAATATAGTAACTTCAGGGCAAACCACAACAATGGTGTGGTAGACTTAGATTTTTCAAAGCCTACTTCAATAAGAGTTCTCAAAGGTTCTGATCCCCCTTCTAGCCAACAGTCCAAAGGAAGCAGGTGGGAAAGTGGGTAAATAGGCCCAGGTCCTAACGCCCTGTTCATAAGGAGTACTTTGGGGCAATTCCAGTCTCTGGGGAAAGGGTGTCCTCCGCAGTCCAGTTTAGTAGTGTCAGGATATCAAGTGAACTTGGAAAAAAATATATTAGATACTGATTTTCTTTGTTCTTTAACATGGGTGAAAGGTGGGTGGGTGGGAGTGGGAGCATCCTCATAGAAGCAGGGGCAGGAGAAGTGGATATGGGAGAAGGGGGAAAGGAAATAACATTTGAAATGTAAATACATAAAATATCCAAGAAAAATAGAATTGAAAAATTAAATTCTAGAACACGAACTATCAATTCTTTTCAATTCAAATGTATTACACTGTAATTACTTCACTTCTAGGATAACTATGAAGTAATACTATGGTGATCTACATATGATAAAATTCATCTATACTTTTAAGTTTTTATTTGTAAATAATAGCTTTTTAATTATCCCCTCTGGCTTTGTTTTCCTTTCCACTAACATTTTATTATGAATCACTTCAGTGACTTTAATATTAAGAAGAAATACATAGAAATCACACTGAAAAATGGAAGGAAGTTCCCTACAAAAGATACCGAAAACATAAATACATAAAATAAAGTCCCTGTGTTTAAAGACCATGAAATCAACCCTCCGCGACTCATGGGAAAAAAAATGGAACAAGAAAATAATTCCGAGATTCGTGGACTTAGGAAAGATCTTAAGAACTTACATTAATAAGGGATGCTCAAGCAAATCATAACAGGGAAATAAAAAGAAAACCAAACAACAACACAGAAATAATATAATTTTTGTAAATATTGTAACACATTGCACAGGGAGATATAATAAACATGGTGAAATAGGAAAAAAGTAGAAGAGAAAAGACAGCAAGCAATAGCAATTGTGAAAGAGAGACAAGCCCTGCCTGTAGATGCATATTGGAAGAAAACAATCAAAACATATGTTTACATCATTGTAGTTTTGGCAGAGACTTAAATGAATACATTGAAAAAATGATACCATGTTCATCAAATCATAAAACAAGTATTTTGATTTTAAGACAGATTTTTTTTAAAAAGTAAGATGTAATAATCCAGACTACCCCGAAAATATACTGAATATATAAAAAAAAAAGAACACGTAGATAATAGCCAAATAAGAAAAGGAAAGCTTGATTGCGGCAAGTCTAGCACAGAGAGTAGAGGGAACTGGAGATGTCAGACGCTTGGTTCTGAGGAGTGATTTGCAACGCAGTGGAGCGAGGAAGGGATCGAAGAACTACTGAACAGCACCTGCCAGAGATTGAGGTCCAGGTCAAACGTAGAAGGACAGCCTCACTGAGCAACCAAGAGTGTCACTTGTACCCACGGCGTTCTCAGCAACAGCAAGTTCCGGTGGTGGATTTCCAGGCAGAACTGAGACAGGCGTTCTTAGCTGAGACACCAAGAGGTGGTTAAAGCAGTATTGCAACTTCAAGGTGGTGGTAGTCAAGGAAAACAGGACCCATCCACTCTTCGTGAAACTTCGGTCACGCTTACACTGTGTTAACAACCTGAATCAAACCTTTATTTATTGCCCTCCCCCAAGTATGAAGGACCTTGAAATTTTAGTGTTGAAAACTGCTATTGTGGAACAGCAATCGTGACTGGGTAAGAATAGCAAGATGATGCGGCATACTGACTGTAGAATGAGATGTATTCTGTACAATGGAAGATTCTTCATTGGCACCTTGAAGGCTTTTGACAAGCATATTAATTTGATCCTCTGTGATTGTAATGAGCTCAGGAAGATCAAGCCAAAGAATGCAAAGCAGCCAGAACGTGAAGAAAAACCGGTTTTGGGTCTGGTCTTGCTACTTGGAGATAACTTGGTTTCCATGACAGTGGAGGGTTCACCTCCTAAAGATACTGGCTTTGCTCCTGTGCCGCTTGCTGGTGAGGCAGGTGGCCCTGGGGTTGGAAGAGCATCTGGCAGCACAGTACCTGCAGGTGTACCTATTCCCCAAGCTCCTGCTGGATTAGCAGGCCCTGCCCAGGGAGTTGGAGGCCCATCCCAGCAGGTCATGACCCCACAGGGAAGAGGCACTGTTGCAGCTGCTGCTGTTGCTGCTAGCATTGCAGGAGCCCCAACCCAGTACCCGCCAGGAGAGGGAACTCAACCTCCACCTGTAGGCAGAGCAACCCCACCTCAAGGCAATATGGCTCCTCCACCCATGGGCCCACCAATTGGTCTTTTCCCTGCTCAAGGGACACCTGTTGGCATGCCCCCTCCAGGAATGAGACCCCCCGCCTCCAGGAATTAGAAATGCATCTCCCCCAGAAATGCATCCACCAAGACCCTAAGATACAGTTAATTAATCTCAGTCCTTCTCTTTTCCTACAATGCTTCCTGTGAAATTGTGTAACCTGTAAGCTTTTGACCCCTCTTACTGCACGAACTATAGATAATAAATACAGAGAGCAATTAAAAAAAAGAAAGCTTGATTAATTGATTTATAAATGGATGTATTGAAGCTAAGAGTCCCATGACTGGTTGATCTCTGTCTTATGTCCAGTGAGGTTTTCTAAGTAGATTAGTTATACATATAGTCATTTATCATAGATGAGATAATGGGTTGATGATGTACCCAATCCTGCCATTTTGCAGTGAAGCATTGAGATTAACAACTTTCAAGGCAAAACAAAACAAAACGAAAAAAAATTAACATGTGAAGTACAATTATTAGTCATATAATTAATGGCCAAAGGTCAATAGTTTTTCTTACTGAAAATATTTTAGAAATATTGTGGCAAAATTATATTAATAAATGAAGCAAAAAATATTTCTCTTTTATACATTCATTTATATACTTTTTTGCGTATGTGAATGAATTTGTGCTTGTGTGTACTATGAATAAATCTTGTTAAGTGTTGGACATAAACTTAAGAAAATCTGGGAAATGTTTATATTTAAAATTCTTGTTGTCATAAATAAGATGATGGTTTTTCTCAGGACACTTTCCAAAGATCACAATCCCATTTCTAGCTTACTTAAAAACAAAGTACTACCAGATGTATTCACAAATTTTCTCTCTCACTGGACCTAACCTGTATCTACAAGAAAACAAACCTTAAGGTAAGACTGCTTCCATAGTCTGATGTGCACACGTGAACTCCTACAGCCGCCATAAGTGAAGTCAGACTAGAGAAAAAGCACCTAGAAGAGTTAACTAGACCCGCAGATCCCGGCCCGCAGCAGCTCTCTGCTCCCAGACCCCGTGAGAGAGAGAGACCTCACCGCCTGGTCAGGTGGGCACTCCTGAGGCTGCAGAGCAGAAGAGACCACCAACACTGCTCACCCCTGCCCACATCCCTGGCCCAAGAGGAAACTGTATAAGGCCTCTGGGCTCCCGTGGGGGAGGGCCCAGGAGCAGCAGGACCCCTGCCTGAGACACCGCCAGAACCTGAAGGAAACAGACCGGATAAACAGTTCTCTGCACCCAAATCCCGTGGGAGGGAGAGCTAAACCTTTAGAGAGGCAGACAAGCCTGGGAAACCAGAAGAGACTGCTCTCTGCACACACATCTCGGACTCCAGAGGAAAAAGCCAAAGACCATCTGGAACCCTGGTGCACTGAAGCTCCCGGAAACGGCGGCACAGGTCTTCCTGGTTGCTGCCGCTGCAGAGAGCCCGTGGGCAGCACCCCATGAGCGAACTTGAGCCTCGGGACCACAGGTAAGATCAAATTTTCTGCTGCAAGAAAGCTGCCTGGTGAACTCAAGACACAGGCCCACAGGAACAGCTGAAGACCTGTAGAGAGGAAAAACTACACGCCCGAAAGCAGAACACTCTGTCCCCATAACTGACTGAAAGAGAGGAAAACAGGTCTACAGCACTCCTGACACACAGGCTTATAGGACAGTCTGGTCACTGTCAGAAATAGCACAACAAAGTAACACTAGAGATAATCTGATGGCAAGAGGCAAGCGCAGGAACCCAAGCAACAGAAACCAAGACTACATGGCACCATCGGAGCCCAATTCTCCCATCAAAACAAACATGGAATATCCAAACACACCAGAAAAGCAAGATCTAGTTTCAAAATCATTTTTGATCATGATGCTGGAGGACTTCAAGAAAGACGTGAAGAACTCCCTTAGAGAACAAGTAGAAGCCTACAGAGAGGAATCGCAAAAATGCCTGAAAGAATTCCAGGAAAACATAAATAAACAAGTAGAAGCCCATAGAGAGGAGACACAAAAATCCCTGAAAGAATTCCAGGAAAACACAATCAAACAGTTGAAGGAATTAAAAATGGAAATAGAAGCAATCAAGAAAGAACACATGGAAACAACCCTGGATAGAGAAAACCAAAAGAAGAGACAAGGAGCTGTAGATACAAGCTTCACCAACAGAATACAAGAGATGGAAGAGAGAATCTCAGGAGCAGAAGATTCCATAGAAATCATTGACTCAACTGTCAAAGATAATGTAAAGCAGAAAAAGCTACTGGTCCAAAACATACAGGAAATCCAGGACTCAATGAGAAGATCAAACCTAAGGATAATAGGTATAGAAGAGAGTGAAGACTCCCAGCTCAAAGGACCAGTAAATATCTTCAACAAAATCATAGAAGAAAACTTCCCTAACCTAAAAAAAGAGATACCCATAGGAATACAAGAAGCCTACAGAACTCCAAATAGATTGGACCAGAAAAGAAACACCTCCCGTCACATAATTGTCAAAACACCAAACGCACAAAATAAAGAAAGAATATTAAAAGCAGTAAGGGAAAAAGGTCAAGTAACATATAAAGGCAGACCTATCAGAATCACACCAGACTTCTCGCCAGAAACTATGAAGGCCAGAAGATCCTGGACTGATGTCATACAGACCCTAAGAGAACACAAATGTCAGCCCAGGTTACTGTATCCAGCAAAACTCTCAATTAACATTGATGGAGAAACCAAGATATTCCATGACAAAACCAAATTTACACAATATGTTTCTACAAATCCAGCACTACAAAGGATAATAAATGGTAAAGCCCAACATAAGGAGGCAAGCTATACCCTAGAAGAAGCAAGAAACTAATCGTCTTGGCAACAAAACAAAGAGAATGAAATAAAGAAAGAAATTAAAAACTTTTTAGAATTTAATGAAAATGAAGGTACAGCATACGCAAACTTATGGGACACAATGAAAGCTGTGCTAAGAGGAAAACTCATAGCGCTGAGTGCCTGCAGAAAGAAACAGGAAAGGGCATATGTCAGCAGCTTGACAGCATACCTAAAAGCTCTAGAACAAAAAGAAGCAAATACACCCAGGAGGAGTAGAAGGCAGGAAATAATCAAACTCAGAGCTGAAATCAACCAAGTAGAAACAAAAAGGACCATAGAAAGAATCAACAGAACCAAAAGTTGGTTCTTTGAGAAAATCAACAAGATAGATAAACCCTTAGCCAGACTAACGAGAGGACACAGAGAGTGCGTCCAAATTAACAAAATCAGAAATGAAAAGGGAGACATAACTACAGATTCAGAGGAAATTCAAAAAATCATCAGATCTTACTCTAAAAACCTATATTCAACAAAACTTGAAAATCTTCAGGAAATGGACAATTTCCTAGACAGATACCAGGTATCGAAGTTAAATCAGGAACAGATAAACCAGTTAAACAAACACATAACTCCTAAGGAAATAGAAGCAGTCATTAAAGGTCTCCCAACCAAAAAGAGCCCAGGTCCAGACGGGCTTAGTGCAGAATTCTATCAAACCTTCATAGAAGACCTCATACCAATATTATCCAAACTATTCCACAAAATTGAAACAGATGGAGCACTACCGAATTCCTTCTACGAAGCCACAATTACTCTTATACCTAAACCACACAAAGACACAACAAAGAAAGAGAACTTCAGACCAATTTCCGTTATGAATATCGACGCAAAAATACTCAATAAAATTCTGGCAAACCGAATTCAAGAACACATCAAAACAATCATCCACCATGATCAAGTAGGCTTCATCCCAGGCATGCAGGGATGGTTTAATATACGGAAAACCATCAACGTGATCCATTATATAAACTAACTGAAAGAACAGAACCACATGATCATTTCATTAGATGCTGAGAAAGCATTTGACAAAATTCAACACCCCTTCATGGTAAAAGTCCTGGAAAGAATAGGAATTCAAGGCCCATACCTAAACATAGTAAAAGCCATATACAGCAAACCAGTTGCTAACATTAAACTAAATGGAGAGAAACTTGAAGCAATCCCACTAAAATCAGGGACTTGACAAGGCTGCCCACTCTCTCCCTACTTATTCAATATAGTTCTTGAAGTTCTAGCCAGAGCAATCAGACAACAAAAGGAGATCAAGGGGATACAGATCGGAAAAGAAGAGGTCAAAATATCACTATTTGCAGTTGACATGATAGTACATTTAAGTGATCCCAAAAGTTCCACGAGAGAACTACTAAAGCTGATAAACAATTTCAGCAAAGTGGCTGGGTATAAAGTTAACTCAAATAAATCAGTTGCCTTCCTCTATACAAAAGAGAAACAAGCCGAGAAAGAAATTAGGGAAACGACACCCTTCATAATAGACCCAAATAATATAAAGTACCTCGGTGTGACTTTAACCAAGCAAGTAAAAGATCTGTACAATAAGAACTTCAAGACACTGAGGAAAGAAATTGAAGAAGACCTCAGAAGATGGAAAGATCTCCCATGCTCATGGATTGGCAGGATTAATTTAGTAAAAATGGCCATTTTACCAAAAGCAATCTACAGATTCAATGCAATCCCCATCAAAATACCAATCCAATTCTTCAAAGAGATAGACAGAACAATTTCCAAATTCATCTGGAATAACAAAAAACCCAGGATAGCTAAAGCTATCCTCAACAATAAAAGGACTTCAGGGGGAATCACTATCCCTGAACTCAAGCAGTATTACAGAGCAATAGTGATAAAAACTGCATGGTATTGGTACAGAGACAGACAGATAGACCAATGGAATAGAATTGAAGACCCAGAAATGAACCCACACACCTATGGTCACTTGATTTTTGACAAAGGAGCCAAAACCATCCAATGGAAAAAAGATAGCATTTTCAGCAAATGGTGCTGGTTCAACTGGAGGGCAACATGTAGAAGAATGCAGATCGATCCATGCTTATCACCCTGTACAAAGCTTAAGTCCAAGTGGATCAAGGACCTCCACATCAAACCAGACACACTCAAACTAATAGAAGAAAAACTAGGGAAGCATCTGGAACACATGGGCACTGGAAAAAATTTCCTGAACAAAACACCAATGGCTTATGCTCTAAGATCAAGAATCGACAAATGGGATCTCATAAAACTGCAAAGCTTCTGTAAGGCAAAGGACACTGTGGTTAGGACAAAACGGCAACCAACAGATTGGGAAAAGATCTTTACCAATCCTACAACAGATAGAGGCCTTATATCCAAAATATACAAAGAACTCAAGAAGTTAGACCGCAGGGAAACAAATAACCCTATTAAAAAATGGGGTTCAGAGCTAAACAAAGAATTCACAGCTGAGGAATGCCGAATGGCTGAGAAACACCTAAAGAAATGTTCAACATCTTTAGTCATAAGGGAAATGCAAGTCAAAACAACCCTGAGATTTCACCTCACACCAGTGCGATTGGCTAAGATCAAAAACTCAGGTGACAGCAGATGCTGGCGAGAATGTGGAGAAAGAGGAACACTCCTCCATTGTTGGTGGGATTGCAGACTGGTAAAACCATTCTGGAAATCAGTCTGGAGGTTCCTCAGAAAATTGGACATTGAACTGTCTGAGGATCCAGCTATACCTCTCTTGGGCATATACCCAAAAGATGCCTCAACATATAAAAGAGGCACGTGCTCCACTATGTTCATTGCAGCCTTATTTATAATAGCCAGAAACTGGAAAGAACCCAGATGCCCTTCAACAGAGGAATGGATACAGAAAATGTGGTACATCTACACAATGGAATATTACTCAGCCATCAAAAACAACGACTTTATGAAATTCGTAGGGAAATGGTTGGAACTGGAAAATATCATCCTGAGTGAGCTAACCCAATCACAGAAAGACATACATGGTATGCACTCATTGATAAGTGGCTATTAGCCCAAATGCTTGAATTACTCTAGATCCCTAGAACAAACGAAACTCAAGACGGATGATCAAAAGGTGAATGCTTCACTCCTTCTTTAAATGAGGAAAAAGAATACCCTTGGCAGGGAAGGGAGAGGCAAATATTAAAACAGAGACTGAAGGAACACCCATTCAGAGCCTGCCCCACATGTGGCCCATACATATACAGCCACCCAATTAGACAAGATGGATGAAGCAAAGAAGTGCAGAGCGACAGGAGCCGGATGTAGATTGCTCCTGAGAGACACAGCCAGAATACAGCAAATACAGAGGCGAATGCCAGCAGCAAACCACTGAACTGAGAATAGGACCCCCGTTGAAGGAATCAGAGAAAGAACTGGAAGAGCTTGAAGGGGCTCAAGACCCCATATGTACAACAATGCCAAGCAACCAGAGCTTCCAGGGACTAAGCCACTACCTAAAGACTATACATGGACTGACCCTGGACTCTGACCCCATAGGTAGCAATGAATATCCTAGTAAGAGCACCAGTGGAAGGGGAAGCCCTGGGTCCTGCTAAGACTGAACCCCCAGTGAACTAGACTATGGGGGGAGGGCGGCAATGGGGGGAGGGTTGGGAGGGGAACACCCATAAGGAAGGGGAGGGGGAGGGGGATGTTTGCCCGGAAAGCGGGAAAGGGAAAAAAAAAAAGAGTTAACTACATCTTTGCTTAGTAATGAGCAACTTCTGTGAGGTCACAACTACAGATTTGCTTCCAGATAGACTTGAGACTGTCATCCTTTGTGGTCTGGCATTAACTCAAGAATGTGAACAGTCAGAAAATAAGGGCTTTACTCAAGATACTTTTTGAAGGTCTAGTCATGGTTGGTTCCTCACAGTATCCAGGCTGCTAATATATGTTTGCCTGCCTAGAATAATAGTCTTTTTTTCTCTCTGTGCCACTTAGCCTTCAATAGCTACACTGAGTACAGTGATACAGGAATGCAGATACAATTGTGCACTTACTATGTGATAATTTAAGTTTTACCCAGATGTCTTTGCTTTCTTCCTTAAGGATCTCTAACATTTTAAAGGTCAAATAAAATGACTTTCACATATTTTTGAGATGACTAAGGGAATACTGATATGAGATATTTTTTAAGGCAGAATAAAGAGATTTGCTGCTGGGTAAAGATGAGATGGCAGTACAATGTATTGTGGGAGTAAGAAATCACAAAAGACAATGTATAAATTAGATTCTGAAGGGATGTAAAATAATCAATCAAAATTTTACAATACCTTTTATATGAGAAAACCTTATCCAGTGGTAACACTAAAACACATTTGTTTTCAAATCCGGAAAATTATAGGTTTTTTAGTATATGAAGAAATAATGTAATCCATGCATGTGGAAGAAAAGTATAAAACTCACCTTCAAAATTAATGATTGATGAAGCTAAGAAGTGCGTGCTGACAGGAACCAGATATAGCTATCTCCTGAGAGACACAGCCAAAGCATATCAAATACAGAGGTGAATGTTATCAGCAAACCATTGAACTGAGAACAGGACTCCCTGTTGGAAAATTAGAGAAAGGCTTGAAAGAGCTGAAGGGCTTGCAACCCCTTAAGAACAACAATACCAACCAACCAGAGCAATGGTAACTTGTTGCAATTTTTAAAATAGCCTTTATTTTGAGAAAAATTGGATGGTTAAAAGCACCAGATCAGGAGCCTAACATTACTGCCCTCCAAAAGCCACCCCCCCAAAAAATAAACAGCCAAAAGCATCAGATGCAGAGAATTAACCCAACCAACGGACAGAAGCTGCTGACCCCTCCGGTAGAATTAGGGAAAGCTGGGAGATGAGAAGGGCGACCCTGTAGGAGGACCAGCAATCTCAGGTAACCTGGAGCCCTGAGATCTCACAGACACTGAGCCACCAACCAGGCAGCACACACCCGCTGATATGAGGTCCCCAACACATATACAGCAGAGGACTGCCGGTCTGGGTTCAATCAGCAAAGATTCACCTAACCCTCAAGAGACTGGAGGCCCAGGGAGTGGGGAGATCTGGTGTGGTGGGAGTGGGGAATGTTAAACAGTCAGAGGGCAGCCTGTGAGGGGAATAAAGATCAGACCATTAAAAAAAAAAAACCAAAGAATAAAAAGCACCAGATCACTCAACAAAATATTCTCTTATTTCTTCTTCTTCTTTTTTTCCCTTAAAAAAAGACCAGGCTTTAAAATCAACCTTAAATGTATCACGTCAAATTCTGTTTTGTCTTGTGAAGACATAATCTCATAATGAATATATTCTATGCATGAGAAGTAGAAACTTATACATTTTAACACTTTCAACTCATTGAGTTTTTGTAAACACACACACAATTTAAATATTAGAAGAGGAACTTATTGATCTAACTACATAAGAAAAAAATAAGACTTCAAAGGCAATCAAGTTTTTATACAAATCACAAAAGATGATATTCCAGGAAAAAAAACCATATAAATGTTTAGAAAAACTGGCCGCTCAATAATTTAAGGAGGGACTTTTTCATAATTTACTGTGATTCAATGATTATTAATGCATGTAAAAAACAAAGATCATTGAATTTTATTCTTGCAGATGTTAAGACTGAAGGTTTCTATAGGCATGAAATCCACAATACCTTTTAAAATAAAGTCACGTGCGAGGACTAGTTTGTGCCAAGTGTACTTAGATGCAATATTTACATTGCATATAAATGTGCTTAGATATTAGCATGAATTTGGTGATTATTTGTCTGATCTGAAGACAATTTTTTCATTCTCTAGAAAGTCAAACCCGGAATATATTTGAAGCCAGCCTGGCCTGTTAGTTTTGCACCCATGAAGGTCAATGGCATGACAAAGAATTTCGTCAGGCAGACAAAGAGACAGTAGCAAAAAGGAAAGAGAATGATTGAATAACTGGATGCGTAGCCACTGGAAATCTCGGTGTTACCAAAGAATGTAGTACACAGGGATGGACTGATTTCAGAGTATAAGTAGATAATCGTAAGGAGCTTAAGCCATGTTAAAGACACTGAGAAATTGTTGGAAGGCAAAAGAGCAGGAGTAAGATAATCACAATATGTACTTAAGACAAAGAGAGAAATTACGCTATTACCTGAAGCTTAGTGTTAAAACATACAAAAAGAGATATAAGAAATTGACACAAGGCAAAGGATACCATCGATAGTTATTGAAAGCCCCAGAGACTGCGAAATAACACTAGATATTGTTATTGCCCTCAGTTAGCTACTTTAACTACATGGGTAGGACCCTGTTTCTGAAGACGTTATAAACTTTGGCTGTAGGACATGGAAAAATCAATCTCCAGCCAACCAGGTAAGTTCCTCCCTGCTGGCTGGTTTCCATCGCACAAGGAAGTGGTAAGCAGATTACGAAGAAAAAGTAGATGAGTTATCTTCCCTAGCATTGGTCCATGAATATCACAATGCTAATCTGCTAGGCAAAATTTGCCTGCTGAGTCAGAGAGGCATGACTATTCTGAGGTAAATAACTGCTTTCGGCTTTGAGTTGAGACCTCTTCCACAGGAGGGTTTTATAAATGTATAGTAATCCTAGTGAAGATACTATGTCACAGGAAGGTCATAGGCCCCAGAGGAGAAACTGTTATTTTATTTGTTTGGTTGTTTTCTAAACTGTCATGCTGACAAAGTATACTTCTGTTTGTTTATGTTTACGATTTAGGCTGCTTTCAGTCTTGATCATGGAAATTTCTTTTTGTAAGGAACAGCAGCCAATGAAAACACCCACGAAGTAAGGATGCTGAGAATGAGTGCTTAATGATAAATAGCGTATCTCTATTATCTACTCCACTACCATGAAAGCCTAGGAAGAAACGTAGAAGAGAAGGCAGGAAGAATGTGAGGTCCCCAAGTAGCAGGGGAAAATCTGCAATGCTGTTCTTTAGACATGGCGCTGCTATTAGACACATCACATCATGGCAGCTTTGGTTATTTGCAGACTTACCTAAGACCCGAGCTAGCTACACTTACTTCCCTGTAGATGGGGCAGGCGATCTGCAGGGTTTCATATGAGCAGCTATTGCCAGTGGAATTACTAGAGGAAAAGAGAATCATTCTTTAATGAGGATATGGAAATATATGGAATATATTTTCCCTGTGCTCCAGTGAATGGCCCCACTGCAAGAAACATATAGGCTTCATGCTCAGTAGTAGATGGTCAGCAAAATGAAGTAAATCAATGTTTTCCGGAATTTTTGTATCACATTATTTTCCTTAGGAATTTTTATTATTTTTGCCTTAGTGGTGGTTCAGTTAGTTGTATATTATGGTTTCTGATTTCTGTTTTTATGCGTGTGTGTGTGTGTGTGTGTGTGTGTATGTGTATGTGTGTGTCTACATGTGTGTGTGTCTGCGAGTGTGTATGTTTGTATGTGTGTGTGTGTATGTGTATGTGTGTGTCTACATGTGTGTGTGTCTGCGAGTGTGTGTGTTTGTATGTGTGTGTCTGCGTGTGTGTGTATGTGTATGTGTATGTGTGTGTGTCTGTATGTGTGTGTATGTGTGTGTGTATGTTTGTGTATGTGTAAGTGTGGTGTGCATATAAGTGTGTATATGTGTGTATGTGTGTGTATGTGTGTGTCTGTGTGTGTTTGTATGTGTGTGTATGTGTGTATGTGTATATATGTGTATGTTTGCGTGTGTGTATGTGGTGTGCACATAAGTGTGTATGTGTATCTTATTTTTTTAGTTTTCTGTGACTTTGAGGTTACTGTTGATTGCGTGATTATTTTCTAAAGAGATTGAGAAGGAAATGTATGGAGTTGAGTTAGACTGGACATGAGAGAATCTAGAAGTAGATGTGGAAAAAAGTGTTCAGAATATATTGTACAATTTTTTTCCAATAAAATATAAATTGAAATTGTTCAAAATAACAAAAAAGGTAATTATCAGAAAAGAGTTTACAGATTTATTTTCAAGTAATCCTCTTTCACTTAAATTTATGAAGTCCAAGTTCAATGCCTTTTTTAACATTTATATTCCATAGTTCAAATAATAGTGTTTTACCTAAAAACACTTCATTGTATATTTTTATTTTAAAAATCTTGTCCATTTTTTCTTAGTAATTAGGATTTTTTTTGCTTTGGTCACATAATTAATGTGTGAATATACATAATTAATTTTAAAGAACAAAGAACAGCGAGGAAATTGACTTTATAAAGTATTTATGCTTATGAACTCTGCTATCATTGGAGAAATGTGTCTGAAGATTTAACATCATGTGTCTTCATTTTTATTCTGTATTCATGCCTTTGCACATGCACAGCATCTAACAATGAATTTTAATGAATAATTGGTTATATGGACTCACATTCATTAAAAATACATGGCTATGTTTGAGAATTACTAAAAATCATCAACTTCCCAGATTAACAGTACATTGTTTTTCAGATTTCACTCATTGATCTCCTTAAAGGTAGCTTATTAATGTAACAGAAAATAATTGTTAAGGCTGTGATTAAATTTCTTAGAGATGGATTTAAACACTATTAAACTATTTTAAATAAATAGGAAAACTTAAATACTTTTATAACCACAATCATCATTATGAAATCTGCAATATTGATCAGAAGTCTGTGATGAAACCTGTGAAGTTTAAGGCCATTTATGTTAATCCCAAAGATGGGAGGAGAAAGACCACTTACCCAAATCGTCATGGTCAAATTAATTAAAGCAAACGATTAATTAAAGCAAGTATTTCTAATTCAAGTGCATGAGCTGCCTCCCCCCTGAGGTAGGGTTTGAAAAGTCAGCATTAAAGTGAGGAAGACAAGGCTTTTATAGCCCAGGAGAAGGTGGTTCCAAATCGGGTATTTAACAGGCAATAGACAGAGTTACAGGAACGAAACTTAAGCATAAGAAGTTATGACTTATGAGCTCTTGAAACAAAGACATGATTTCAAGATGCGTATAATAGGTCCTCATAGCAAGGTAGCCATAACAACCGCTTTGAAACAACTGTAAAGTTGCAAGAGGGTTTTCAGTATCTCCTGGAATCAAAGGCATGCTTGCCATTCCTGGAACAGGCAGTACAGAATCATCTGTCATTAAGGTTACAGGTGAGGTATAGCCAAGTTCTTGAGAAACAGAGATTTAAGCATAAATAGTGATGAACCTAGTTTGCCTTTGCTCTAAGAGGGCCTTAATGCCTTAGATGGAGGCAGGCCAGTCCTTTAATTACCCCAATCTCTGATATGGTTGATCACGGTTGATTATGCAGATGACTGTGTGTATGTTTGCACAAGTGTAAATAAATAAATTGACAGAGCATTATTTGAAAAGTTTGGGGTTGTTGTTGTTGTTTTTCTTGTTGTTTTGATGGTAGAGAGCAAATGTGTTAAAGTATAGTCATCCATTCAATGACAGGTTAATTGAGAAGTGAGAGTGCCAACTAAAACCAGTAATCTAGACTACTCCCTGGGTAGAAAGGAAGGCTTTTTTTGGGGGGCGTTGGATCAAAATGCTAAGTTATCTCTTGAAGTGGGGTGGTAGAGAGGAGAAAAATGGGAGGGTGTTTGAGCTAATGCAGGTTGTTTGTAATAATGAGGAACTAAATATGTTTTCCACAGTTGACCTTCGTGGGAGGTTCTTGGTAAACAGATGTTTGTCTTACCAGATTCCTGAGGAATGCTGAATCCAGGTTTCTACTTACTTAAGAACAATCCTTCTGCTTACCTGGTCAGAGGCCTTCTGTTCTGGACGTTGTCAACAACACAGCCATTTTGGGAAGCCAACTTTGTACTTAGCAACTCTTCTAGCAATATCCTTAAGCTAATAATCAAATATCACTCTTCAAGTTTGCTTTCAACAAGATTTCCTATTGTACTAGTTCTCCTTATTTTTAATATTTACTTTTGTTGTATTTTACGTCTGCAGGTGTGTTTTCCACTTATATATCAATGTAACACTTGTACTATTGGAGATTTAAGAATCCAGGAGAGACCATTGATGGTTATGAACCATGTGCTCATATGCCATGACTTAAATCCCAGTGCTCTAGAACAGCAGCCTGTACTCTTTACCACTGAGAAATCTCTTTATTCCTGCTTTGTTTTTTCTTGTTAAATCAATCGTTACCATATTTACAATCTACTTGTAAATTATTCTTTAAATTACCATTGTGTTAAAAAGAATGATTCTACCCAGGTAAAGTGAAGATTTTAGTGTTGGGGTCCCGATGTTCTGCGTTTCCTCAGGAAACCCTGACCCAGACTGTGGAGAACATAGGCCTCAGATAACACCTCAGAGGAATGTCCTCCTCAGTAATAAATCTGCTATGACTGGGAAGAACAATGGAGAACTAAGAGAGACAAAGTGGCTAATTGCTCAAACACTGCTTACAGGGCTGTCTTTAACAGGGAAAAAATATAAACCGCATTATAAGAACTAAAAGAGTTCATTCCTGGACTGAACTGAGTCTCCTGTCTATCATTTTCTTTTCCAGATCTCTGTATCACTACATTTCTTCTAGAAATGCAGATGTCTAATGAAGAAATAAATTAGTGTGTCTAGTAGTTCTTACTGTTTTAAAATGAATATTCATACCCACCTCTATTTTTATGTATTTGGGCCCAGAAATGATGACATCTTGAGCTTGGATCCTCATGGACAGGATTAAAGCTTCATAAAGAGGTCCCCAGAGAGTAGGCTAGCTCTCTTCCTTGAACGTGAAGAAGCAGGGGAAACGCCATCTGTATCCCATCACAGAGCCCTACTAAAGCACTGTCACGGTGTTCAGTGTCAGCTGAAACCTCAAAACCTCCAGGCATTGTAAAATATTCTTTTAATTTTGAACTTTTTTTTAACAGTATCAATTTGAATTAATAGACCCGTAGTGTCTATGTTCATCCGTAGAGTAGACTTTTACCATTTTCTAGGATGCAGTGACATAATCCTTTCCGCATATTCCTCATTTTAATAAGAAGGACATGACTGTGTTGTACATTCTTGTCATTCCACAGTGTTTATTTAAATGATTTTTTTTTAAATTTTCACATGTTTGCAACTCAAGTTGTGGTTAGGTCATGTAAATAGCACTATGCCAGTGACCGCAGTGACCATTGCTGCCCTGTACAAGGAATGTTTGAATGTAAAGGAAATTCCAGTTGGGGAAAAATGGGGAGAGGGCAGATTAATCCTGTAACAAACACCAACTGATGTAAATCAAATTGCTTCTGGTGATGGTATTTAACACTTTAAATAAAACATTTTCTTTACATATGTTGTTCAGGGTGCTAAGATGTCTCCATTTGCATCCCCAAGCCTACCTCTGTTCACCCTGTGACGTGGCTTAGTAATCATGTCCACACTATAACACCTCTTCCCTTCCTTCCTCATGACAAGAATGAGTTTCTAGTTTTATCACACTGCTGTTAGAAGGATGTATCTATAAAGTTTAGAAAGATTTTACTTTTATCATTATCATTTGCTATGGTGCTTTGCAGTTAATGGTCTCGGCAGCCTATAGATTTTAGGAACAGAGTGAACGAGACGTCAGTTTGCCCTGAGGAATACAGAAAGTGGAGCTACTGCTTACTTTCTGTTCTGTTGTTGCAAAGAGACATCATGACCAAGGAAACTTATAGAAATAAACATTTCATTGGGGCTTGTTTACAGTTTCAGAGGTTTAGTCCATTATCACTGTGGTGGGGATCACGGAGGAATGAAGGCCGACTTGGTGCTGGGGCAGTAGCTAAGAATTAGATTCTGATCTGAAGGCAGAAAAGTGGGAGAGCAAGACATGCTTGGCCTGGCCTGGACTTTTGAAACCTCAAAGCTCATCCCCTGTGACACATCTCTTCCAACAAGGCCATGCCTCCTAATCCTTCCCGAACAGTTCCACTAACTGGGAACCAAGCATTCAAACATAGGAGTCTTTGGAGCCATTGCCATTCAAGCCACCACTCTAGGTATGCTGGTCCTAGCTTTGTTGATACAACTGTAACTAAGAGAGCCATCGATTACATATCATGGTTTCCAATGTCTTTGTATGCTCAAAACTCCTGTACAATTTTTTAAAATGTCTTGTTCTTCAAATGTCGTTTTTAGCTAGGGTGTATTCCAAAAGTGAGGCGTTCTTCTTTCTCACAGTGTCCAGGGGAGGTTTTATTCTAATGACCATCCCAATGATATATTGCAATGATAGCTGTGCCTATGAACTACTTTGTTTTGTTTTTAGAGAACACAGTAAACTTTTCCTGACCTTTTAGAAAAACAATGGTAAGTGAACCATGAATATTATTCAAATAAGAAGTAAAGTTCTTTCCCAGGGATATCACACAGTACATATGATTTATTTTATTATATTTGTTATCTTAGATCAGTGATCATATGATTTACAAATTCAACTTACAAATAAGAGGGAAATAAATAAGTCAGACTGTCAAAAGAGTTGCTTACATTTAAAAGTATATATATGTATATATATATTTTTTAAAGACTTATTTATTTATTATATATAAGTACACTATAGTTGTCTTCAGACACACAAGAAGAGGGTATCAGATGCCATTCAGATGGTTGTGAGCCACCACGTGCTTGCTGGGATTTGAACCCAGGACCTCTTGAAGAGTAGTCAGTACTCTTAACCACTGAGCCATCTCTCAAGCCCCATTTAGAAGTATATTAACTCTATCTTCTGAAGTCACCACTTAATTTAAAAAGAAATGTATATTATTGGTTAAGAAATAAATAAAATTATTTGGCTATTAAATCATGTATTTTTTTACCGGGCAATGGTGAAGATTTCAACATAACTTTGAGTTTTAAATTATCCAGATGCATGAGTAAATAGATTTTCACAGTAATTAATCTCCCTAGCATATCTATCTGAATATCTGTTACATAAAAAATTGTAGCAGAATATTTATTTTAGAGTATGATGTCTTAATGTCAGCAATAAATAGTACCACTCTTTTAAGAGACAGTATTTGTGAATTTTATATCTCATCAACTACCTTTAAAAATGAAGGTAAAACAAATCATTGTGAGGATGAGCATAGCATATGTTTTGATAATTGCTGCCATTTATTTATCATCTCTCCTTTACTTAATTCCCATAAGCTCTATCAACTATTGAAGAATGGCTAAATTGATTTTATATTAACTGTTACTTCTGACAAATTACATCATTTGAATTTGACTTTCTATTTAAATCATACTTATTTATCAGATAGAATACCAGTTTAGTCTTGGTGGGGACAGTGTCAGGAGCCATAACAGGACAAGCTAATAACTAGCAGGTGATCATCCTGAAATGGCCAGCCTCGGATTATTATAAAATCTGTGACTGGTTCGCCCTTATTAAGGAAGGCCGTAAGGGATTCATTTTAGGAAAGATTCCTGCTATTAAAATGCTTTTCCTGTTGTTATTATTAGACATATATAATAGTCATTGAGTAATAGCACACCCCTTTAGAGCAGATCTCTGCAGATATACAAAGATGTACTTTCTCGTAGTAATGCTATATAGACAAATAGATGGCTTAAGTCTTAATGATGATCCTGTAAGAATTCCTAAAATTATGTCAGTGATTATTAAGTTCTTTTATAGTGGGACTGCTATTAAGTCTCTTCCTGTAGTCAAAATTGCAGTGAGAACTCTGCCAGTCTCCCAGGTGTCACCAGTTAATTTCTCTCAGATAATAACCAGATTTTCTCCTACTCAGAACACATTGCAAGAGGTTGTAAAACAATTATCAAGGGTCATAAAAAAAGAACAAACAATTTATTATAGGTGCTAGGACAGAGGATAAAATATTGACTGGGTTTATCTCTATAAAACTTCACTAACAGCTATGGTTTTAGACCTTCAGTGAACCTGTAGAGCTGACAGTGGTGATGAATGGTTAGCCAGATAATTACTCCTAATGGATATTCATGTAAACATTCTCAGTTGTAAGCTTCTATTTCAATTTATGCTTTGATCTTTCATATGAACTTGTGATGAACTTTGTAACACGTGATCATGTATACTGAAAGATGTTTAAGTGCAGAGGACAAAGAGAAGAGACACAGAAGGATTGAGACAGAAGGACAGAGAAAGAAGGACTGACTGAGCTGAAGAGGAACTGAGCTGAAGAGTCAGGTTTGAGCTAAGGAGAACTGAGCTAAGTAGAATTGAGCTAAGTAGAACTGAGCTAAAAAGATCTAGGCTGAGAAGAAGTGCAGAGAGGAATAACTTAGAGACTACAGGTAACATAAGAGAGAAATGTGCAGAATGTAGAGGAAAAGAAGAAAGAAGAAGAAGCTGGAGAGAGCAGAAGGAGCAGACAGGTTTTTCCTTACCATGGGACAGAACAGGCCATTTCTTAATAGCAACGCAGGCTCAGTCTTATTAAAAGGAACAAGTCTTTCTCTTACAAACTTTGGTTTAATTCACTTAGCATTAAAAGGGTAGAAGCGATTTCTTTCTCTATGTAGTAAAGATTGGAGCTCATCTTTCTGCCCTGATGCTTGGTCTTTTGCTCCATATGCATATGTAAGTATGGATGTGTGTGTAAGTATGTGATCGTGAGAATGTATGCATGTGTGTGTGTAAGAATGTAATTGTGAGAATGCATGTAAGCTGGGCCCAACTGATTGACTGGAAATGTTTAAATGCACATTTATTGAATCTTGTGTGAAATTATATATGTTTATGCATATTTGGCTATGGAGAAGCTTTTCCTTCTGCAAGCGCTAATCACTTCTCTTGGTTCAATAGAAGTTTATTGCTCAAAACTTCCCCCAAGCCTGACAAGCAAGAGGCATAGGGACAAAAGGGAAAAGGCTCCAGCAAGTAATCCTCTACTTTATCTCCTGCTGTTTGAGAATGAGATGCTAAATGCCAGAGACTGCAGTTTCTGGCCTCAGAGGAACACAGAAGGGGTCAGCTACAGTAGCAGAGCATAGTGACTTAGACATAGATAAGTAAATCAGCTACAGTAACATAGTAACTTAGACTTAGATAAGTAAACTTATTATTATATAGCAACCCTAAATATCTCCTAAGACAAAGTCTTACCCTCTGCCTACGCTCTTCCCCGTCCGCTGCCTCAAGAAGAACCAACAGCAGAAGGAAGACCAATGTCAGGGCTGGCCCCGGCAGGGATGAGGGATTGGTCCCTGCCCCTGGGACAAGGCCCTGGTATGAGCCTTCCTGCATGTAGATTGTTGCTGTGGCCATAAGGCTTGTTTGTGTAATAATGTGCATATTTTCTGGAACCAGTACTAGAGGGAGAGCACTATTTCCTTCTGAGAAATGTCCTCCCTGTTAAAGTTGGACTCCATAGTAATTAGAACAACAAAAGTCTAGGAGTTGAGGGTGTGGCTATGTCTCAGAACAATGACAGTGGGACCTTTATGAAAGTCCTTAAGGCTATGGAAAATAACTCTAAATACATGTGTTTGAAAAAATAAAATCTCTCAACTATGCAAAAAATAAGGATGCAATATGAATTATATGAGAGCTTCATAGATCTAAAGGAACAAAAGCAGTTGGGCTATGACGCAACTTGCTAGAAAATCACTAAGGAAGAAGATAAAGAGATTTATTGAGTGGTAAATTCAGGAGATCCCATTAAGCTAGGTTTTTTGTTTATGCTTTCAAAGACAAATAGATTCCTGAACTGAGGATTAGTCTAGGACAGAGCAAAATTAGACACAGGTGTGGTCCAAATGTTAATTTCAGGGCAGGGTCCCACCCAACTAGTTTATTGTCTATGCTTATCAAAGGCAGACCGATATCTGAAATCTTCTGCAATGTATGCTTTTGAAACAGAACAAAACAAAACAAATGAAAACAAAAAATAAAACTGTATACATGCTGTCTCCTAAGAATTGAAGGGCTGGTGTCAAGTGATACTCATTCATAAGAAAGTCAAAAAAAGAACCTGGAGTAAACAAATGAATTCTGAATTGATATGTAAAATAAGAGTAGACATTTGTGTTCTGCAGGATATGAGCTATCCAGAGAATTTTTTAGGATTAAAAACAAAAGCTCTCTCTCTCTCTCTCTCTCTCTCTCTCTCTCTCTCTCTCTCTCTGTGTCCTTCCCTCACTTCACCCTCTTCTCTGTCTCTCTCTGCCTCTGTCTCTGTCTCTTTCTCTCTCTTTGCTACACCCCAACCCACACACACACACACATAGACAAGCAGGACATTGACAGAGAGAAGTCTTAGAATAGCAAGCAAGCAAAATATAGACAGAACTCTCCCAAGAGAAGAGAAAGAAAGTCATAGAGATAAGCAGACAGAAAAAGTCCTATCAATCAGAACACTGCTTGGACCCATGATTTCTAGTGTTCGTTTTCAAAACTTTCACACACCCCTTTCTCAAAACCCCTCTCCCAGCCAAGGCTTGTCCTTAGAAAGAATCCAAATTAGATTCTTTAAAAGAATTACAATTTAAAGGAAGATGAGCCTAGCATTCTCCTCTGAGAGGCTCTACAAGCAGCTAACTGAGACAGGTGAAAATACTTATAGCCAACCATTGGACTGAGGTCACGGACCCCTATGGGAGAGATAGGGGAAGAATTGAAGGAGCTAATGAGGATTGCAACCCAATAGGAAGAACAACTAACTAATTGGACTCCTCAGCTCTCCTAGGGACTAAGACACCAACCAAAGAGCATACATGGGCTGGTCCATGGCTCCTGGCCCATATGTAGCAGAGGACTGCCTTGTTTGGCCTCAGAGGGCGTGGATGCCCTTAATCCCATGGAAACTTGATGCCCCAGAGAAGGGCGATTCTGGAGGGGGTGAGGTTCAGGTGGATGGGTGGTCGCAAGAGCACCCTCTCAGAAGCAAAGGGGAGAGGGTTGAAGAATTAGGAGAGGTGGAATCTGGATGGGGGCAACGTTTGGAATGTAAATAAATAAAACCATTTAATTTTTAAAAAGAAAGAAAGATGGATGCTGCTTATAGAGAAGTGAAAAGAGTTTGAAGGTCACGAGCCTATGATATGAAGGCAAGGTACCTTTCAGTTAATAGCCAACATTGCAGAAGACCTAGATAGAATTTTGTATAATATCATGGCTATTGTAGTCTATTAAGTATTTATATCAAATAAAGTTTTAATTGTTAAATGGATTACATATTTGTGCCAGGATGTTCATTTTAGAAAGCATATACTTGAACAAAATATGTCTGAAAGGTTAATCCAGAGTAAAAATGCTGTCATATCCATTTTAATCTATCAGTCTCACACAGTTATAGGAGGTGTGATGAATTTTCAGCATTCCTTATATATTCATCCCTAGGCACCCATGAGCATCTGCTCCGTATTTGGGGTTTTTATTCTTATATTGTAAGTTAGTTAAGCTGCTGAAAGTGCAGTTCTTTGGATCCTCATTAGTTTTAACTGGCTTTTGTTAACTTAAGGAAGATTGTCAGAGTTCAGAGGTTATAAGTAGGACCAGTCATCAAACCAAATGCAATCACGCCAGTCTCCAGTGTCTAGTGTTTTGCTGGTCTCCTTACCCTCGAGTTAAAGTAGATTGGCTATGTATCTATTAAAGGAAAAAAGAAAAAAAAAGTTGAGGAAGAATCCTATGCTCCACTTGAATAAAAAATCTTCATAATAAACAGAGCAAGAAATCATAGTGCTATACATATTTGAAATCCATCTCCTGTATTAGCCTTCCAGGAAACTATGATTTATGCAAAGATGCATGAAACTGTGTAAAGGTAACAGTATTAATTTGTTAATTTATTTATTTTTTTTTGGTTCTTTTTTTTTCGGAGCTGGGGACCGAACCCAGGGCCTTGAGCTTCCTAGGTAAGCGCTCTACCACTGAGCTAAATCCCCAGCCCCAATTTATTTTTAAATCATTGTTTTCACAGTAAAACCAACTTCAGAGTGACCAAAATCAAAATAATTCATAATCTTTTCCATGGATTAGTCTATGCTATCATGCAGAGTCAATAGATGATTTAATTATAATTTAATCTCTCTCTGTCCTGTATTTGCACTTTGATAGATTTTCCAATATTTTACTTTAATTCAAATATGTTTTCCCAAGAGAAGTTTTTTAAAAAAATCTGAATATTACCATATCTCTTCAAAATTTTAATTAATAACAAGATTAAATAAGCTACTCATGAAACTTACAGAACTCTTGACAATATATAATGAAGTCCATGAATACATATAAATATTATGTTTATAAAATTATTTTGAAGACAAGAAGGTATTTTTAAAATAAACTTCAAAACATTTATCACCTGATTATATTGGTTTTAGCAACATTTCATAGCGGAATCGACAGAATTTCGAAATTATGTTTATAAGTCTGGGATACAATTTCTATTCATTTTACAGTGGTTATCTCCTTTTGAGCAAGAATTAGCCATTACTCAACCATGAGATAATGCTTTTTTTTAATATACCTTAAACTGTTTGTTTTAGCAATTTCTCTGAAAACCAGATGAATTTTATATCTAATTTGATTAGTTATATAATCAAAAATTAATATGAAAATATTATTTATATTTAGTTTCAAGATCAGGAAGGAGGTCCAGACAGGTTTAGTGCAGAATTCTATCAAACCTTCATAGAAGACCTCATACCAATATTATCCAAACTATTCCACAAAATTGAAACAGATGGAGCCCTACCGAATTCCTTCTACGAAGCCACAATTACTCTTATACCTAAACCACACAAAGACACAACAAAGAAAGAGAACTTCAGACCAATTTCCCTTATGAATATCGACGCAAAAATACTCAATAAAATTCTGGCAAACCGAATTCAAGAGCACAACAAAACAATCATCCACCATGATCAAGTAGGCTTCATCCCAGGCATGCAGGGATGGTTTAATATACGGAAAACCATCAACGTGATCCATTATATAAACAAACTGAAAGAACAGAACCACATGATCATTTCATTAGATGCTGAGAAAGCATTTGACAAAATTCAACACCCCTTCATGATAAAAGTCCTGGAAAGAATAGGAATTCAAGGCCCATACCTAAACATAGTAAAAGCCATATACAGCAAACCAGTTGCTAACATTAAACTAAATGGAGAGAAACTTGAAGCAATCCCACTAAAATCAGGGACTAGACAAGGCTGCCCACTCTCTCCCTACTTATTCAATATAGTTCTTGAAGTTCTAGCCAGAGCAATCAGACAACAAAAGGAGATCAAGGGGATACAGATCGGAAAAGAAGAGGTCAAATATCACTATTTGCAGATGACATGATAGTATATTTAAGTGATCCCAAAAGTTCCACCAGAGAACTACTAAAGCTGATAAACAACTTCAGCAAAGTGGCTGGGTATAAAATTAACTCAAATAAATCAGTTGCCTTCCTCTATACAAAAGAGAAACAAGCCGAGAAAGAAATTAGGGAAATGACACCCTTCATAATAGACCCAAATAATATAAAGTACCTCGGTGTGACTTTAAATTTCAAATACATTGACCTCTGTCAAATGTAGAATCATCCCTGCCTCTCAAAATGGTAGCTATGTAATTCCTTACAAAGGGTGCTCTGTTTATGTCTTTTCAGAAGACAAATTATTTTCTATAGAAATGTTGACATGACTATTTTCTATGTTTCTCAGGAGATGCAAAACTCTATGAAATCCTCAGTGAGTTTCTTGGACAAGTAGTGGTCCTTTGTGGTTCATTTTCTCATCGTAGCTCCCTGTGATTTTGTGGTTATTCAAGTGTATCTGAAGGTTAAAATATTTAATTTCTTCTTGTTTCCTTTTGCCTCTGACTAAAATTCCAACTTATCTCTAAGGTACTATAAGTAATTAGGGTCCCACTGGGCTGTGCTTGGTTCTTTTTATTAAACAATATTCCTTAAAGAAGAAGAACCAAAACATTGGTCTATACTTTTTGTTCTTCTCTCTCTCTCTCCCTCTCTCTCTCTCTCTCTCTCTCTCTCTCTCTCTCTCTCTCTCTCTCTCTCTCTGTGTGTGTGTGTGTGTGTGTGTGTGTGTGTGTTGTAAAGTAATCACAGGAGAGAGAAGGGAGGGAAGACTTCAGAAAACTAGTTCACATTGTGAAGGATTCTAAAATCTTCAAAGTAGAATTTCAGGGCAGAAGTCCAGACTGTTCCAAGTCACTTTTTGACACCATTCTTTTGTACTTCAAAAGGTTATCATTAAATTATCAACCATTTTGATGGAGTCTTATCTATTTTGCAGAACGTAATCTTTATAAAGCAAGTTTTACCCATTAATTGTTAGTCTTTCTAAAAACATATATTGGGAATATTCAAAATAATATTTGACCAGCTACATGAGCACTGTGACTTATTCATATGGAAACAAATAATTAACATTTTCATTGTGTTTACTATTATTTAATCTAAAATCTGATAATACTTATATATGCACAGGGTTGAATGAACATAGAGAATGAGCTGAGGTCCTAATTGCTGATTTTAGCAATTAACTGATTAACTGAAGTAGACTTATAATTAGATAGTGTAAAGCTATTACTGCTGTGGGTATGAGAATCTTAACTGCCCCAACTTAAAATTTTTATCTTGAGAATGATAACCAGTGTTACACAATAATGACTGAAAGTGCATTCAAAATAGAAAGCAAATGCTTTAAGGTGCAATCATTATTGACCAAGTGTATGTATATGGATGCTTACAGCACACAGTTTTTAAAATATTTCATACGAAATACAGATAAAGCCAGCCATGGCAAATTTTAAAGGAATAAAACATTTTAATAATTACTATGGAGCTCTTGCCTGATCTTTTTCACTCCAGAGAATTACCAATGGATTATGTCTTTGTCTTCTGCATAAATTTATTTTCTAGAAAGAGCTTTTCACTCTAAGATGCATAAGCAATGCCGTGTCCTGTGAATTGGAAGGGAGCCAAGTGCAGATGGTGAGAATGCATTTAAGCTGAAGAAACAGCATGCTCAAAGGCTCTGAGGTGTGAGATACCATGGCCTAACCAGGGCAATATCATTATTCATCATGTCAGCACTTAAACGTAAAGAAATGGGCTTTACCTTTGCAGAAGAATTAATGACTCTGCAGCCTATACCCAAAGATGTAATTGACACGCAATGACCTGAGATTAAAAAATAACTAGTCAAGCTGCCGTTATTCTGATTATTGGAGTAGTTAAAAGCAAGTTATTGTACACTTTGGTTTGCTTGATTTGTTTGCCTTTGAAGGTAATCATACTAGACGCACACATGTTTTTATGTGCCTTTAGATGTTTTAATATGTGTTTATGCACGTGTGAGGGTATGTGCTTGTGAGATGAGTAGGCATGGCATGTGCGTCTCTGTGTGAGGATGCATGCATGTATTTATATATGTGTATATGCTTGTATGTATTTGTATGTGTGTACTTATGTGTTTATAAGTATGTGGTTATGTGTATGTGAGGGTGTGGACACATGCGTATTTGGGAATATGTGTGTGTGTGTGTGTCTGTGTGTGTTTGTGTGTGCTTGTACATGCTTTATATATAGTGTGAGTATGCTCATGCGTGAGAGTAAATGTATACATGTGTGTATATGTATATGTTTCTAAAATGATATTCCAAAGCAACCATGAAATGATGATTTTAGGTTTTGTTTTTGGTGAAATTGATTTTTGAGAGACTGAATATCCAATGACTCATAACCATTGTTTCTTTGAATAAATAAATGTTTATCTTTTAAGATCAATGCCAGAAATTATTTTACTATTGCTTATTGCCTCTGTTGTTAGTCAATAAAATGTCAAAGTTCTAACTCCTGAGAATTTTCCTTTAATGATCTAAACGTTAGGGATTTTTTTTTCGATTTCTACTATGCTCAAAAATAATTGTACCACATTCGTATAATGGCAAACACATCCTGCTACCGATACAAATAGAAGTAAACTCATTGGAAAAAAAATAGAAGATACAGTAATTAACTGACAAAGGTGTGCCCACGTAGGTTTCAATAAATAGGGCACTAAGATGCATTGGAGGGGAACAGTCTACTTGACAAAAAGTACTGGCAAACATTTATCTGCCTCCAGGGAGCAGAAATTAGAACCATATCTTTCACTCTATACAAAACCAATTAGGTGTGGTTCACAGACCTTAATTTAAAATCTGAACCAGTAAAACTGCTTCTGTTCTCAGATCTTAACGACATTTTTCTTGCTAAGAAGTTCATCAGAAGTAACAATCAGTTCAATTTTAAACAAAGACGAGGAGAAGTTGTGCTTGCATGGTATCTGATGTTATACTAATTAATATTGTTACCGGAGAGAGGGAGAGACAGGACAGAGGGAGAGAAGCCATGGCAGGTGATGTTAATATTCTGCTCTGTGTATTTACAGGTTGTTATTAATGTTCCTAGGGATGGATGGTACCAGGCTTTGTATGTTTAAGTGGGCAATTATATCTTACCAATTGAGTCAAAGATTATTGTGTTGTGTGTTCTTTTATGTGAGGGTTTGAGTGTAGGAAAGTGCGGCTGGGATGAGTTTCCGCCAAGATATCTAGCAGATATCTTGGGACTCTGCAGTGCAGACCCAGCGAGGTAAATGACCAACCATACTTTTTTATTTTTATATTTTTACAACAACAGATGGCGATCCAATATGATGGGCAAGAATCCACTAGTAATCCTGAGAGTTGAGAGAAAGTTTTTATTTTCTAAGTAAGAGGAGGCCGGCCCATGTTAAGTCATGTGATATCTTAAGTGCGGGAATTCAAACAAAGAAATGGGGAAGCCATCTGGGCTGGCAGGCTGTAGGTCCCCTGCTGTGTGAGAAAGTAATGGCAGATCAGAGAGTTAGAGATTAAAAGCTGCTTTTTAAAGAAAGTTGTTTAGAAAGTCTTTCAGGATACTTATATTCTTTTTAAAGTGGGCTCCACGGGAATTTTGGGTTGAAATCCTAGTTAGACAAGCTACTTCTTAATTACAGGTAATATTAAAAGGTGACTGAGTTTGTTTTTAGAAAGAAGAGAGTAAAGAGATTACCTGAATCCTGAATCAGGTGGGGATTTTCATCCACGGTTCAGAACTTAGTCACTTTCTCCAAGTAGAGAGTTGTGATTGAATGTTTGTAACACCAAGGAGAGTGAATGCAGGCATATATTGTAGAAGTTATTAAGGTTAAAGAAAAATCTGTGGCTTTGGGTAGAGAGCCTAACAGATGGATACATTTTGGGCTAAAATCCTGAGTTTTAAGTTGTTTGTTGGTTTTAGAATTGATAGAAGGTGTTTAAATTTGTTTTAAGGAGAGTACAGAGATTACCCGAATCACTTGGTGGAATCATTTGGGGATTTACATCTATGGTTCGGAACTTAGATAGGGAAAAGTTGGTCATTAACTCCAAGTAGAGAGTTGTGATAAATGTCTGTAACACCAGGGAGAGTGAATGCAGACATATATTATAGAAGGTATTAAGGTTAAATAAAAATCTGCGGCTCTGGGTAGAGAGTTTGACAGATTGAGATATTTTGGGCTAAAGTCCTGGTTTGATGTGTTGCTTATTGATACTGGAATTGATAAAAAAGTATTTGGTTTGTTTTATGAATTATCCCGCTAAAGGCCATATGGCTCCTTGATGCCGGCTAGGGAGGGTTTGTGGTTACTTTTGATATTTACCACAACAGGAAGCTCGAATTCTCTTAACGTGGGTTCCACGGGAATTTTGGGTTAATTTCCTTATATCATAGAATACAAAAGCCTATCAGCCTCATTGTTTAGCTTACTTCCTTTTGAAAAAATTGTTTAGTCTTCATGATGGGTGTGACTTTGAGTTTTATGATTATATTATTACTCTGGTAGAGAGTGCAAGATACAAACTTTTCTCGTTTCAGACTAAGGAACACAGTATTTTGGGAGAAAGATTTTGTCTTTGTGTTTTTAAAAAGTGTGATTAGGCTCAGGAAATCTCACAGAGTCATACTGATCAGATTTGATAGAGGTATACTGCCTGATAAATTTATTCAGGAGAAACAAACAAAAAGATATCTCGATTCTAAACTTTTGTCTTGAGACTTGTATTTTACAGAGTGTGCCTACTTGGAATCCTGATCTCAAGAACTTTCAGTTGGGTCCAGTCAGGACACATCCTGCTACAGCATTTGCTTCATTCTTCCTACGCCCTACCCCTAAGGATATCTCAACGCCCATGTACAGCTTGAAGAAGTTATGGAGGAGTCGTTGCCCCAATTCCCTGGACTTTGGGGGGCTGAAAGTGGTTATTCTAAAGTTGTTTTTATGAGATACTTAAAATTGGTTGTAATTTAACAGGGAGGAATTAGGTAGATTGAGTTATACAGTTGTAATCTTATTTGTTAACTAAGCTAAAATCATATCTTTGTTTTGATATAGAATTTATTTGTTAAAAGAGTTTAAAAGTACAAGGTTTAGAGCCAGTCCTTCTATTGATTTCATTACAAACTTCTGCATTGATTACACATGTGAGTTAAAGGCCAAATAGCAAACATATTGCTGACTTTGTGAGAGTACTTTCAAGATATTATTAAGATATAAAGACAACAGTCCAGATTGTCTTATATAGATTGATGGTTTTCAAAAATGTCAGGCTCTGCACCCAAATCCCGTGGGAGGGAGAGCTAAACCTTCAGAGAGGCAGACAAGCCTGGGAAACCAGAAGAGACTGCTCCCTGCACACACATCTCAGACGCCAGAGGAAAAAGCCAAAGACCATCTGGAACCATGGTGCACTGAAGCTCCCGGAAGGGGCGGCACAGGTTTTCCTGGTTGCTGCTGCTGCAGAGAGCCCCTGGACAGCACCCCACGAGCGAACTTGAGCCTCAGGACCACAGGTAAGACCAAATTTTCTGCTGCAAGAAAGCTGCCTGGTGAACTCAAGACACAGGCCCACAGGAACAGCTGAAGACCTGTAGAGAGGAAAAACTACACGCCCGAAAGCAGAACACTCTGTCCCCATAACTGACTGAAAGAGAGGAAAACAGGTCTACAGCACTCCTGACACACAGGCTTATAGGACAGTCTAGCCACTGTCAGAAATAGCAGAACAAAGTAACACTAGAGATAATCTGATGGCGAGAGGCAAGTGCAGGAACACAAGCAACAGAAACCAAGACTACATGGCATCATCGGAGCCCAATTCTCCCACCAAAGCAAACACGGAATATCCAAACACACCAGAAAAGCAAGATCTAGTTTCAAAATCATATTTGATCATGATGCTGGAGGACTTCAAGAAAGACATGAAGAACTCCCTTAGAGAACAAGTAGAAGCCTACAGAGAGGATTCGCAAAAATGCCTGAAAGATCGCAAAAATCCATGAAAGAATTCCAGAAAAACATAAATAAACAAGTAGAAGCCCATAGAGAGGAGACACAAAAATCCCTGAAAGAATTCCAGGAAAACACAATCAAACAGTTGAAGGAATTAAAAATGGAAATAGAAGCAATCAAGAAAGAACACATGGAAACAACCCTGGATATAGAAAACCAAAAGAAGAGACAAGGAGCTGTAGATACAAGCTTCACCAACAGAATACAAGAGATGGAAGAGAGAATCTCAGGAGCAGAAGATTCCATAGAAATCATTGACTCAACTGTCAAAGATAATGTAAAGCGGAAAAAGCTACTGGTCCAAAACATACAGGAAATCCAGGACTCAATGAGAAGATCAAACCTAAGGATAATAGGTATAGAAGAGAGTGAAGACTCCCAGCTCAAAGGACCAGTAAATATCTTCAACAAAATCATAGAAGAAAACTTCCCTAACCTAAAAAAAGAGATACCCATAGACATACAAGAAGCCTACAGAACTCCAAATAGATTGGACCAGAAAAGAAACACCTCCCGTCACATAATTGTCAAAACACCAAACGCACAAAATAAAGAAAGAATATTAAAAGCAGTAAGGGAAAAAGGTCAAGTAACATATAAAGGGAGACCTATCAGAATCACACTAGACTTCTCGCCAGAAACTATGAAGGCCAGAAGATCCTGGACTGATGTCATACAGACCCTAAGAGAACACAAATGCCAGCCCAGGTTACTGTATCCTGCAAAACTCTCAATTAACATTGATGGAGAAACCAAGATATTCCATGACAAAACCAAATTTACACAATATCTTTCTACAAATCCAGCACTACAAAGGATAATAAATGGTAAAGCCCAACATAAGGAGGCAAGCTATACCCTAGAAGAAGCAAGAAACTAATCATCTTGGCAACAAAACAAAGAGAATGAAAGCACACAAACATAACCTCACATCCAAATATGAATATAAAGGGAAACAATAATCACTATTCCTTAATATCTCTCAATATCAATGGCCTCAACTCCCCAATAAAAAGACATAGATTAACAAACTGGATACGCAACGAGGACCCTGCATTCTGCTGACTACAGGAAACACACCTCAGAGACAAAGACAGACATTACCTCAGAGTGAAAGGCTGGAAAACAACTTTCCAAGCAAATGGTCAGAAGAAGCAAGCTGGAGTAGCCATTCTAATATCAAATAAAATCAATTTCCAACTAAAAGTCATCAAAAAAGATAAAGAAGGACACTTCATATTCATCAAAGGAAAAATCCACCAAGATGAACTCTCAATCCTAAATATCTATGCCCCAAATACAAGGGCAACTACATACGTAAAAGAAACCTTACTAAAGCTCAAAACACACATTGCACCTCACACAATAATAGTGGGAGATTTCAACACCCCACTCATCAATGGACAGATCATGGAAACAGAAATTAAACAGTGATGTCAACAGACTAAGAGAAGTCATGAGCCAAATGGACTTAACGGATATTTATAGAACATTCTATCCTAAAGCAAAAGGATATACCTTCTTCTCAGCTCCTCATGGTACTTTCTCCAAACTTGACCATATAATTGGTCAAAAAACGGGCCTCAACAGGTACAGAAAGATAGAAATAATCCCATGCGTGCTATCGGACCACCACGGCCTAAAACTGGTCTTCAATAACAATAAGGGAAGAATGCCCACATATATGTGGAAATTGAACAATGCTCTACTCAATGATAACCTGGTCAAGGAAGAAATAAAGAAAGAAATTAAAAACTTTTTAGAATATAATGAAAATGAAGATACAACATACTCAAACTTATGGGACACAATGAAAGCTGTGCTAAGAGGAAAACTCATAGCGCTGAGTGCCTGCAGAAAGAAACAGGAAAGAGCATATGTCAGCAGCTTGACAGCACACCTAAAAGCTCTAGAACAAAAAGAAGCAAATACACCCAGGAGGAGTAGAAGGCAGGAAATAATCAAACTCAGAGCTGAAATCAACCAAGTAGAAACAAAAAGGACCATAGAAAGAATCAACAGAACCAAAAGTTGGATCTTTGAGAAAATCAACAAGATAGATAAACCCTTAGCCAGACTAACGAGAGGACACAGAGAGTGCGTCCAAATTAACAAAATCAGAAATGAAAAGGGAGACATAACTACAGATTCAGAGGAAATTCAAAAAATCATCAGATCTTACTATAAAAACCTATATTCAACAAATTTGAAAATCTTCAGGAAATGGACAATTTCCTAGACAGATACCAGGTATCGAAGTTAAATCAGGAACAGATAAACCAGTTAAATAACCCCATAACTCCTAAGGAAATAGAAGCAGTCATTAAAGGTCTCCCAACCAAAAAGAGCCCAGGTCCAGACGGGTTTAGTGCAGAATTCTATCAAACCTTCATAGAAGACCTCATACCAATATTATCCAAAATATTCCACAAAATTGAAACAGATGGAGCCCTACCGAATTCCTTCTACGAAGCCACAATAACTCTTATACCTAAACCACACAAAGACACAACAAAGAAAGAGAACTTCAGACCAATTTCCCTTATGAATATCGACGCAAAAATACTCAATAAAATTCTGGCAAACCGAATTCAAGAGCACATCAAAACAATCATCCACCATGATCAAGTAGGCTTCATCCCAGGCATGCAGGGATGGTTTAATATACGGAAAACCATCAACGTGATCCATTATATAAACAAACTGAAAGAACAGAACCACATGATCATTTCATTAGATGCTGAGAAAGCATTTGACAAAATTCAACACCCCTTTATGATAAAAGTCCTGGAAAGAATAGGAATTCAAGGCCCATACCTAAACATAGTAAAAGCCATATACAGCAAACCAGTTGCTAACATTAAACTAAATGGAGAGAAACTTGAAGCAATTCCACTAAAATCAGGGACTAGACAAGGCTGCCCACTCTCTCCCTACTTATTCAGTATAGTTCTTGAAGTTCTAGCCAGAGCAATCAGACAACAAAAGGAGATCAAGGGGATACAGATCGTAAAAGAAGAGGTCAAAATATCAATATTTGCAGATGACATGATAGTATATTTAAGTTATCCCAAAAGTTCCACCAGAGAACTACTAAAGCTGATAAACAACTTCAGCAAAGTGGCTGGGTATAAAATTAACTCAAATAAATCAGTTGCCTTCCTCTATACAAAAGAGAAACAAGCCGAGAAAGAAATTAGGGAAACGACACCCTTCATAATAGACCCAAATAATATAAAGTACCTCGGTGTGACTTTAACCAAGCAAGTAAAAGATCTGTACAATAAGAACTTCAAGACACTGAGGAAAGAAATTGAAGAAGACCTCAGAAGATGGAAAGATCTCCCATGCTCATGGATTGGCAGGATTAATATAGTAAAAATGGCCATTTTACCAAAAGCAATCTACAGATTCAATGCAATCCCCATCAAAATACCAATCCAATTCTTCAAAGAGTTAGACAGAACAATTTGCAAATTCATCTGGAATAACAAAAAACCCAGGATAGCTAAAGCTATCCTCAACAATAAAAGGACTTCAGGGGGAATCACTATCCCTGAACTCAAGCAGTATTACAGAGCAATAGTGATAAAAACTGCATGGTATTGGTACAGAGACAGACAGATAGACCAAGGGAATAGAATTGAAGACCCAGAAATGAACCCACACACCTATGGTCACTTGATTTTTGACAAAGGAGCCAAAACCATCCAATGGAAAAAAGATAGCATTTTCAGCAAATGGTGCTGGTTCAACTGGAGGGCAACATGTAGAAGAATGCAGATCGATCCATGCTTATCACACTGTACAAAGCTTAAGTCCAAGTGGATCAAGGACCTCCACATCAAACCAGACACACTCAAACTAATAGAAGAAAAACTAGGGAAGCATCTGGAACACATGGGCACTGGAAAAAATTTCCTGAACAAAACACCAATGGCTTATGCTCTAAGATCAAGAATCGACAAATGGGATCTCATAAAACTGCAAAGCTTCTGTAAGGCAAAGGACACTGTGGTTAGGGCAAAACGGCAACCAACAGATTGGGAAAAGATCTTTACCAATCCTACAACAGATAGAGGCCTTATATCTAAAATATACAAAGAACTCAAGAAGTTAGACCGCAGGGAAACAAATAACCCTATTAAAAAATGGGGTTCAGAGCTAAACAAAGAATTCACAGCTGAGGAATGCCGAATGGCTGAGAAACACCTAAAGAAATGTTTAACATCTTTAGTCATAAGGGAAATGCAAATCAAAACAACCCTGAGATTTCACCTCACACCAGTGAGAATGGCTAAGTTCAAAAACTCAGGTGACAGCAGATGCTGGCGAGGATGTGGAGAAAGAGGAACACTCCTCCATTGTTGGTGGGATTGCAGACTGGTAAAACCATTCTGGAAATCAGTCTGGAGGTTCCTCAGAAAATTGGACATTGAACTGCCTGAGGATCCAGCTATACCTCTCTTGGGCATATACCCAAAAGATGCCTCAACATATAAAAGAGACACGTGCTCCACTATGTTCATCGCAGCCTTATTTATAATAGCCAGAAAATGGAAAGAACCCAGATGCCCTTCAACAGAGGAATGGATACAGAAAATGTGGTACATCTACACAATGGAATATTACTCAGCCATCAAAAACAACGAGTTTATGAAATTCGTAGGCAAATGGTTGGAACTGGAAAATATCATCTTGAGTGAGCTAACCCAATCACAGAAAGACATACATGGAATGCACTCATTGATAAGTGGCTATTAGCCCAAATGCTTGAATTACCCTAGATCCCTAGAACAAACGAAACTCAAGACGGATGATCAAAATGTGAATGCTTCACTCCTTCTTTAAATGAGGAAAAAGAATACCGTTGGCAGGGAAGGGAGAGGCAAAGATTAAAACAGAGACTGAAGGAACACCCATTCAGAGCCTGCCCCACATGTGGCCCATACATATACAGCCACCCAATTAGACAAGATGGATGAAGCAAAGAAGTGCAGACCAACAGGAGCCGGATGTAGATCTCTCCTGAGAGACACAGCCAGAATACAGCAAATACAGAGGCGAATGCCAGCAGCAAACCACTGAACTGAGAATAGGTCCCCTATTGAAGGAATCAGAGAAAGAACTGGAAGAGCTTGAAGGGGCTCGAGACCCCAAAAGTACAACAATGCCAAGCAACCAGAGCTTCCAGGGACTAAGCCACTACCTAAAGACTATACATGGACTGACCCTGGACTCTGACCCCATAGGTAGCAATGAATGTCCTAGTAAGAACACCAGTGGAAAGGGAAGCCCTGGGTCCTGCTAAGACTGAACCCCCAGTGAACTAGTCTATGGGGGGAGGGCGGCAATGGGGGGAGGGTTGGGAGGGGAACACCCATAAGGAAGGGGAGGGGGAGGGGGATGTTTGCCCGGAAACCGGGAAAGGGAATAACACTCGAAATGTATATAAGAAATACTCAAGTTAATAAAAAAAAATGTCAGAAATCCACAAAATTTGAGATTTAAAGTTATTTATCTTTTGTTGAGACATATCTGCTACTAACAGTTCCCCTTTGGTGGATTTAACGAAGAATTTGAACATCTCTACATCCAGGTGAGGCAATACTTTTTGGCTAGGCAGCCGCTGGACAAAACTGCCTGTTTTATCTACAGACTAATACTGTCCAGAAAAGGACAAATTATGCAGAATAGTTGACTGATAAACCCTGCCAAGACAGGGTGATTAGCCCTTCAAAATCTGCATTTCAAGAGTCTGTCAGTTGATTTTGGGCCAGAAGGCTGAAGACTTGCACTCGCATATTGCTAACAGGGGACTGTGCTAGTGGAGATTTGTCTCTTCAACCTGTCAGTTCTAGAAGCCATGTTAGACTTCCTATGTGTATAGATATTTTGGTCATTCTCAGATTTCTGACAGGGTTGAAGACTGATTATAGTCTCATAGCCTATCAGGCTGTATAACTCTGAATATACATATTTTATTGGATAGTTATCAGATAGTATACAAGCTAGCCAAGATATAATACAGATTTTAAGCCTTTCTTAAGCTGGAATGAATAACTAAACATTCGATTTAACTGATATAGTGATGGACTGGGTATTGAGTATATCATATGCTTTATAAATTGTAGAATGGTAATAATTGTACTGAAATTATATATAAGTGAAAATGCTTTTTAACTGGAAAAAAAGGGGGAAATGTTGTGGTTTGCCCTGACATTATCTGTATTTTGATGCTAATTCCACTGCCCCAAGGACAGCTACCTAGTCAAGTACTCAGAACTCGGATGACTTCATCAGAACCACCTCTCCATTGAATTTGTAAAGTACAGGTGAGGGGCAGGTACAGGATAGAAGGAAACCTGTCATTGGAGGAGAAGGAAGGATGGGCAGAAGAGAAGTTTGAAGGAGGAGGAGGAGACTAGGAGAGAGAGGGAGAGACAGGAGAGAGAAGAGGGTAAGAAGCCATGGCAGGTGATGTTAATATTCTGCTCTGTGTATTTACATGTTGTTATTAATGTTCCTAGGGATGGATGGTACCAGGTTTTGTATGTTTAAGTGGACAATTATATCTTACCAATTGAGTAAAAAAAATTAATATTGTTACCAAAACTGTCTCCTTATTAATTCCAAATGTTCTTTAACTGATAATTTTCTCTACTCTTAAATAAATTTGGCATTAAATGAGACATAGCTCAGAGATTAGGAAGGAAATAATGAGAGAGAGAGAGAGAGAGAGAGAGAGAGAGAGAGAGAGAGAGAAAGAGAAAGAGAGAGAGAGAGGAGAGAGAGATTTACTTTTAACTGTGTGGCACTCACTCTTATCTATGTATGACAAGTCCTCATGGGCCTTTCTATTACTTTCTTGGGCATTGAGAATGATAAAGATCTCATCTGTGGCTTATTCTGATAGAAAAATGCTGCTTGCAAGGGAGAATACTCCCTAGAAAGTAAGTAGAAGTCTGTAGAATCGAACTATGAAAAGTTTAGATAACTGAGAGAAATAATTGTCATAAGCAGGGTTGCAGTGTGAGCATTTCTTTGGTAATTTAAAGTTTACTTTGGGAGTGGAAGGCAAATGAAGAAGAGGAAGCCAACGTCCCTACAACATTATTAGGGATGCCAAACACTACACTGTTTCTATCTCTTAACATTTTAAATCCTTTTCTGATGGTAACTTAAAGGAATCAAAACTCCAACTTTTCCCCCCATTGAATGGGCCATATGTATAAAAAGGGACATCACATGTGGTTAGTCAATAATGTTATTGAACCAGATCGTATGAGAACATATGCTTCTCACCACTAAAACGTGTGTCTTCAAGGCAACAATGAATTGGATTTACAGTTACACTCTGAACAAAGACAGTGTAACAAATTGACCTGAAAGCCGCCACTCTTTTGAATCTCTCAGTAGCTGTAGTCTTCTGTTCTGTGTGTGTGGTTCATCTGTCTGTGATATGATGTATTTACACAAAACATATTTTAATAATCTATTGTAAACAGACAAAATTACGAGCTATAAATTTTGGAGGCAATAAATTTACCAATCCAGCCTAAAGTACATTAAGAATAAAGCTCTTATAATGGACAACACCCAGTCACTTCTTAATTACACAACCTTTGAGTGACTCTGGAATGGACACTCATAAACTCAAGCCTTCTTATCTCTCATTTCTGAAAAAACATTTACTATGAAATGACATGATACATGTTCTTGTTCTGCATCAGCTAAACTTGTCCAATCATGCATGACACCCTGCTTGCCCATGCTTCGGTCTTGGTTATTTGTTCACTGTGATACTGAATACTAAAGGGGATTAGATTAGTTACTCAGAGCATAAAGAAGAAGAACTAACAAAATATGATGAGAGATTGGAGGGAATAAAAATGAAAGAAAACAGAGGAAAGAAAAGGAAAGAGTTAATATAAGAAAGACAGCGAGAATGACCTTGAGTATTCACAGACCTTGAATCACAAAGAAATACTTTTCAGATTAATTCAGATATTAAAACCTATTGATTCTTAAATGATTGTTAAAGATTACACATTATAGACTCTAACTTATAGTTTTATAGATATTCCTCCCTCATTTTAGAGCAAAGAATATTTAACTATTCAGCGAAAAGGGGCATATTTGATTTTCAGAGATGTTTCCTAACACAACTGAAATATTACACAAATATAGAGGATTCTAAGAACTTTGCAAATTTGTAAAACATGTGTTGATCCAAAACAGTAAAACATACAAAAATGTATAATATGCCTTTAAGAAAATCAGTTCCAGAAGTTGATATATATGACAAAAATATTTGGACCTCATTCTCAAATTATGATATGTATATGAATATGTATATTACAATTTCCACGTATATTTCATTTAGAAATATCATTGGTTAGAACATAATAATACATGTATAAATCACATTAAGATTACTTTTTCTTTGGTTGCACAAAATCTTCTGTGGGATGTTCACAGGTGCCGTCTTTTTCTGCTTAAGAAAGCAAAGTCAGGGCATAGACTTTAGTAAAGAGGAAGGGCTTTGAGATCCTTCCATAACCTTGCTTTTCCTCCAATGAGATCATGAGGTCAGATTACTGCCACCTTAGATAAAAGCTGACTTAAATCCCTGGTGAGATTAGATCAACTGTGATTTTCATCAAGGGTACTCTAGTGATTCAGCCGTCATCATATTTACACTAAAGGATGAAACGTACAATGCATCACTATTGGTTCTACCAGTATGTGTTTTAAGAGAAAGTACCTCGCTTGCCTGTTAACTTGAATGTAGCTTGGTAAAGCCTGCCAAGTAAACAGAATTGACTACTGGTCACATGGGTCTATTCTCCTTGTAAAAATTGAATGTGTTTCTGTGAGTTTATTTTTATATGTATCTTATTCTTAATAAAAGATAAAACTAACAGTCTAAAGAGATAACAGCATCATTTCCTACTCTTACAGAGAACCTTTGTTTTGTTTTGGAAACAAAACATCCTTCATTTTCAATGTCCTGTGAATTAGGTTGCCAGGAATGTAACATTATGTCTGGCTATCATAGACATCTTTATATGTGTGTAGGGAACAGAAATTCATTAGAGCACACGGCAAAACACATAAATTAGACAATATATTATTTTTAATTTTATATTATAAAATAATAATTCCATAAAATATCCATTTTAAATAGTGAGAAAATCATCAACAGATGACTATATTCATTTATTCCTGCTAGCATACCACTAATTTTTCCATAGGTAACACCCTTCATTATGAAGGAGTTGATTCCATGAAGAATTCACCTATGAAAGTGTAAGTCTAAAGCATCTGCCTTATAATCAACCAGAAACACATGGTTGTGAATTATTAAAAGGAAATATTTTTGATTCACTAAAATTGCTGCTAATATTTACATGATAAATTTGAGTTTCTCAACTTGTATAAGAAATTCTTATAAGTCTTGTATCATTTTCCTTTTCTGTATTTGCTTTTACTGCTTTTTAATAATGATTTCATGTTTTTGCTCTGTTTCTAAAGGTCTTAAGACAGGCATGGTGATGTATGCCTTTAATCTAAACACTAAGGAGGCAGAAGATAGCAGATCTCTGTGAGTGTGAAGTGAGCTTGGTCTACATAGTTAGTTCCAGGACAGTCAGGACCACAGAAACAGGCTCTGTCTAAAAAAAATACCAAATATATAAATATAATATATACATATAGGTATGTGTACATGAATATACGAATATTTATGAATATGTAAAACATTTATTGGTCAGAAATAATATAATAAAGAATAAACATACTTTCTAAAATACATGGCATTTAATCTTATCAATTAAGAAAATAGAATTTTACAATTCGTCATAAATGACAAAATATTAGGACTCTCACTTTCTATTTATGATGTATATGTGACTCTATGTATTGCTATTTCCAAATAAATATAATTTAAAATTATTGGTTGTTAAATTATCATAATATATGCATAAACCACATTACAATTATTTTTGCCTTTGTTACAAAGAATCTTCTGTGGGATGTTCACAGTTGCCCTTTATTTTTCTCCTTAAGAAAGCAGAGTTATGCATGAAAGGACACACACACACACATACACACACACACACACACACACGCACACACATACACACATGCACACACATACACACACACATACACACACATGCACACACACACAACCTTATCATCTATTAAAAATGAGGAAAATAGTTGTGTTGTTTATCATTGTGTACTTTGAGAAAAGAAATGTGTGACAACAAATTTGTTCTAGTTTGCCCACTGATGAAGTGTTTAGGAACTATATAGGATAAAACTATACAGGATATATAAACAGATAAAAACACCATTTCTATCATTAACTATCTTTTAAGTAATGTAAACGTGCATATTGATGTTTGAGACTATGTATTCCTTGAATATTTAAGACATTGGGGCTGAGAGAGGGGTGAGGCAGTGATAGGCATCCAGTGGCCATTGCCAGGCTTGACACAAGTTGCACTCACCAAAGAGAAGGGAACCTCAAGTGAGAAAATGCCTACAGAAGACTCAGCAGTAGGCAGACAAGCTAGCAGAGATTGTTCTTAATTAATAATTGGTGGAGGGTGGCTTAGCTTATTGTGGGTGCAGACATCTCTGGGATGGTGGTCCCAGGTCAAATAAGAAAGCAGGCTGAGGAAACCATGGGAAGCGAGTCAGTAAGCAGCACTCTTCCATGGACTCTGTATCAGCTCCTACTCCAGATCCTTGCCCTGTGTGAGTAGCTGCCCTGACTGTCTTAGATGAGGGACTGTGATGTGGGAGAGAGAAATGTACACTTCCCTCTCTGAATTACTTTGTTCATGGTTTTCTTCAGAACAAGGGAAATCATAATTAACAGGTCATATATAACATTCACAAAGCCACCTAAAACAATTAATAAAAGGAGAATAGCGTAATAAGATATAATAGAGTAAGTGACTAATTATGTGCTTGTAGTCATTGAATTTACCACTTCATTATGTCTAGAAATATTTATTTCTTTTATTTAGTTTTAATTGTGGCCCAGTTAAAATTTATTTTGGAAATACATTTTGATAAATGAATTATATTAATGCCATTACATAATTATTAGGTATAGTCCAAATAATTAAGTAATATTCACTATTTATTTCTTTAAACTTCTAATCTATTTAACCTTAGGATTCCATTTATATAAAATACTACTGAAATAGGATCGTGCACAATACAATTGTCTGAATCCTTGAGTACAGAATACCCAAAACACAGTACACAGAACTCAGAAAGATCAACAAGTTAAAGGGCCCACGTGGAAATGCCTCCATTCCACTTGAGAGGGGGAAGAATGCAACCACAAGGGATTGGGAGGGACCTGGAAGGGAAAGAGAACTGGAGGGAGGAGGGGAACATGACTGAAATCATGAGGGCCAGCAGACAGAATGGAAACAGGCAACCTCAGGAGGAAGGAGATTAGGGGGAACCTCCAGAGTGTACCAGAGATTGGGGGTGAGAGACTCTCAGGACTCAAAGGGAGGGACCCTAAATGATACCCTCCAGTGGGAAGAGGGAACTTATTAAACCCACCGCCAGCAGAAAGACAGGGCATCAAGTGAAGGATGGGTTTGCTATCCCACAGTCAAAACTCTGACTCATCATTTGGAAAAGGGAACCTCAACTCAGAAAATACTCTACCAGATCATCCTATGGGCAAGTCTGTGGTACATTTTAGTGATGGATGATTAATGTGAAAGGATATGGATTGATGTGTCCTGGTGGTCCCTGGGCTGGTTGTCCTCGGTTGCAAAAGAAAGCAGGCTGAACAACACATGAGGAGGAAGAAAGGAAGAAACACTCTTCCATGGCATCTGCAAGAGTTCCTGCTTCCAGGTTCCTGCCTTGAATCCTTACCCTGTCTTATCTGGATGATGGACTCCACATTGTAAGACCAAATAAAACTTTTCCCTTCAAAAAAAAAAAAAACAAAAAAACTGACTCATAATTGTTCCTTTCCGAAAATAAATGCACAAATGGAAATGGAGAAGAGCCTGAGGAAAAGAAGATTCAGCAACAGGGTCAAAGTCAGTTCCAGCTCAAGGGGAGGTTCCAAGATCTAACACTATTACTGATGGAGTGCTCACAAAAAAAAAACCTATCATGATTGCTGCCCAAAAGACCCAACAAGCAGCTGAAAGAGTCAGATGCAGATATTTGCACCCAGCCAATGAACAGAAGTTGCTGACCACTAAGGTTGAATTAGGGAAAAGCTGGAAGAAGCTGAGGAGAAGGGTGACCTTGTAGGAAGACCAGCAATTAACCTGAACCCCTGAGATCTCTCAGACACTGAATCACCAACCAGGCAGCACACACCAGCTGAGATGAGGCCCCCAACACATATACAGCAGAGGACTGCCAGATCTGCTTCAGTCAGAGAAGGTGCACCTAAGCCTCAAGATACTGGAGACCCCAGGGATTTAGAGGTCCAGTGGAGTTGGTGGGGTGGGGATATCTTTGTGGAGACAGGGAGTGTGGGGAGGAGGTATGGAATGTGGAACAGCCAGAGGGTAGACCGGGAAGAGTATAAAATCTGGAGTGTAAAAGCAACAAATAAATTACTTTCTGATTAAACACTGATATTTATCTAATGTGTGCTTGTGATGTTGATGTTGATGTTTTTGTTCTTGTCCATGTATACCATGTTTGTGCAGGTGACATGTAGGACAGAAGAGGATGTCGGATCCCTTATAGTTACAGGTGGTTGTAGCAGCCAAAAATGCATACAGGGAAGTGAACTCGGGTCCTTTGGAAAACAGTAAGTGTTCTTAAGTACTAAGCCATTTCTCCAGCTCTAGACACTAATTTTTTAAACTGCAATGTTTTTACAAAATATAGCTTTGCAAAGTTCTCTCTTCTAATACATAATATATTCTAAAATGTAAATATATAGTATGCATTATAACACTATAAATGATGATATATCATATGATATACTATATCTTATATTTGAAGAATTGGTCTAAGAAAACATTTTATGTCATCAAAAGGATATGTGTGTCTAGTCATTTTTAACTGGATGTTGTTAATAAATTTCTTAAAATATATGTATAATGAATTTTTTAAAATGCTATCAACCATCATTTCTTTTGAAAATATCAAATTTGCAAAGTAAAATGTATTTTATGAAGAATAGGTAAAGAAATGTACATATCGAAATGTGGGAAAGGTTAGAGCAGATTCTCCAGTTTAATGGAAGTATTTCCTTTATATTTACTTACTGTTTTATTACAAGTTGGATCCTTTAGGTACATTTTCCAAGGGTTATATTATTCCCAATTAAAGCTCAGGCAAAAAAATGTAATAATTTTAAATCCATATGGGATGCTAAAAATTTGTAAATAATTAAGTTTGATTCAAGAGTGTATCATACTGCATAAAATAAACATAATAAGATATATAATTTAGAAAATGTACTTTTCAATAGTTTTTTATAAGCACATGAAACAAAAGTTTCATAATAATTTAATCGCAAAAGCAACCAAGTGCAGACATAAAACACTAATTACTGTGTGCAGTGCAAAGAACTGAAACAATATTTGTAAGAATTTTCCATTAAGTATTGTTAACAGTGGGCTGTTAACAGTTTCATTTCTCTTTTTTATTCTCTTATAGCAGAGATCTCTCTAGGGATTTTTCTTTCTGTGTACAATATGCTGAGGGCAGGAGGAAAAAAATACCTGTGCTAGTTAGATGATTTTCACTGTATGGCTGTCCTTAAAATGACTTCAGTGTTTATAGCCAGTCCAAACACACTCCCAACAGTTAAACCTTCTTGCCTGTTCCATTATGTTTTAGAGTCATGTATGTAACTACAAATCAATGAAACCTGACTATACCTATTTATAGCTTATTTTCTAACATATAAATGACACGTTTGAAAAGATCTGCTAAAAATGTTCTTCAGTAAATCCAGTTATTTATGTATTTTTCCAAATCAAAATTTCATACAAATTATACTTATGGACTAACATTAAATCCCTTGTTTAGATGTTTATTGATGATTCAGGGATAAAGTAGCACTTACTTATTAAGTTCTTAATGTGGACCAGAAACAGCATCTGATAATCTACTGTATATTATACATAACAAATACTTTCTATGAAACAAGTACTCTCTGCCATTCTGGGATTCTGAATGCTGCTATAAGGTATCAGACTAACCAATAACAAAACTGGAATTTAAACTCAAGGCATTCAAATCAATATTGAATCCCAAAGCCTGAGCTTTTGAAAATTTAGGTGGAAATAACTGTTCAACTACATTTTCTATTAGTGCTGAGCTGCCTGTATGATCATCAACACTGGTGGATTTGAGCACTACAAGGTCATGTTTGTCCATACTATCTGTGTCAGTGTAATAACAATGAAAATGATTTTTTTAAGTTAAAAAAAATAAGGAGTTCATGTTTAAACATTGAGTTGGGGCTGGCTTACAGGTTCAGAGGTGTAGTCCATTATCATCAAGGCAGGAAAATGGCAGCATCCAGGCAGACATGGTGCAGGATGAACAAAGAGATCTCCATCTGCATCTGAAGGCTGCTAATAGAATACTGGTTTCCAGACAGGTAGATGAGGGTCTTAAAGTTCACACCCACAGTGACACACCTACTCCAAGGCCACAGTTACTTCAACAGGGCCACACCTTCTCATAGTACCACTCCCTGGGCCAAGCATATACAAAAATATCACATTCCAATCCCTGGCTCCCATAGGTTTGTTCAAACACTCAGTCCAACTTCAAAACTGCCCCATTGTCTATAGCAGTCGCAACAATGTTAAAAGTACAAAATTCAAAATCTCTTCTGAGATACATGCAATACCTTAACTGTAATCCCCATAGAAAGACAGAAAATGTGCTTGGCAAACTCCACACCCTGCATCTACATGTCTACTGTCAGAGTGGTCTTCAGATCTCCTACTGCTTTTTCATCTTTGTTGACTGCAACAAACTTCTTTCTCTGGGCTGGTTTCACTCCCTGATAGCAGCTTTCCTCAAGAAATAGCCCACCACTCTAGCATCTCAAACATCTTGGAGATTCCAAGGTAACTTCTGCGTTACAGCTTCTTCTGTCTTCTTAGAGCTTGGGGAATCTTGATCATTTAATTCTCATATACACAAATTCTTTTCTTCCTACTTGAGACACCATCTATTTCATAAGTATGTGTGCTTAGTTTTTAAGTAGGTATTAATATTGTGGTAAGTCTGAATATCAAAGAACAATAATAATGAATATACGGTCCTAGAGCTGAGACTGTCGATTGCTATTTTTACTCAAAATTTAAAGTCAAAATTTTTTTTAATCTAGCTAGCTAATGAGAAATGAGAATTTATTTTATTTTTTCCCATGATGCTAAATGAGAGTCTATTATCATGGGTGGGTAATTCCCAAAGCATTATCACGCAGAAAGAATGAGTTACATGAATTACTGTGGCAAGAAAAAAATTAAGAACATGTTTAACATTACACAACATATTTCTAAGGCACCACGATAAAAATCTCACCTTGACACCAAACTAAAATTTTAGACAAGAATTTTAATAGACTGGTGAATAACGTGTTACAGATCCAATAGCTATTTTATTTTTTCATGCATTCTTTGATAAGTGAGGGATAAGCTATGTCTATATTATTTTTTGATGCTTACTACCACATAACACAGATCTTCTGTGGGTTAACCTGGACAAGAGTCAGAATTAGCTTCTGATCCCGGAACTTTAAAGAATGTCAAAGTGAAAAGAGATTCCCTATTAAAAGTCAATCAGCAAAAAAAAAGAACCCCAAAAAAACCACAGATATTTGATAAACTTTGAGAAAAATATAATTTGTTCTACATAGATAAACAACTTTAATTTGCTTCTGTCAACCACAGGAAAATATAGTAGCACTGACATTTGTGTTTTGGGACTGGTCATAAGTGTATTATCAAGTCCATATAGTAAGTTAATTTTATACAATAAATTAAAAATAGATTACCTTTGTACAATTAGTTTAAAAACATCAGGAACTGCAACAACATGACACATGCAAATGACATAAAATCTCCTGCATTCAGAGACAATAACCAGAACAATTTATAGCAGGGCTGATGATAAACGGACAAACTACTTCCGGGTAATATTGCAAATGATAAAATGTGATACATCTGCATGCTTAGCTCCTTAAAAGGGTCCCAAAATCTTCAATAAAAAGTCTCAGTTATTTGAAACATACTATCAAGATACAAATTAAGATACTGACAATAAATGTTTCAAGTGATTGAAACCACACAGAACTAGAGAGAACTACAGGATTTGGAAATGTGAGTGATAACTTAAAACATATTAGTTTCACAGTGAGTTCATCAGAAGGTAAGAATTGCACAGCCCCCATCCATACACAAACAATAACAGAATCCAGACATATTGCACTACTAAAAAAATTCACCAGGAATAAAGAAAGCCTAGAGTCAGCAGAATGAATATGTTTATCTAACCCAAGAATGGATTTCTGAAGAGTGACACACAGCCTGGTACATCTTGGAAAGGTTCCTTGTCTGGAATTATTTTAAAGTAAACAAAGTCCTTACTCTTAGAGTCAGAGGAGGCAAACTCATTGTGCAATTGGTTGGGTGGAAGATTGTAGCATGCCTGGTAACATTTGTGTCAACATCATTTACTGAGACATAAATACTTGTACATTCAAATAAATCTGTGTCTGAATGGAAGAATCAGGGAAAACTTTCGATTTTGATGTGTTGGCTCTAAGAACATCCACAGTAGGTAAAGGAAACAGATGGCACATGTGATATCTTGATTTCAGCAAAACAAGAAACAGTAGCAGATGTCCAGCACGTGAGGATGAAGGTTACATAGAACTTCGTACACACAGATATGCTGAACACATAAATAGGAGTTGCCTTCAGGCCAAAGTGAGGCATACTGCAGATGCTTGCCTAGCTTTGACAGTTTTTCAACTTGGTTTATGTCTTCAAATATAAAACAGTTCATCTGTGTATTAAGAAATCCGATATGAGCTGACAGATACAAGATTTTTGTTCATTTTTCCAATTTCAACCTAAAATGTGATCAAATTTCAAATCCTGAAAAAGCATTCCTTTAATTTGATAAGAACAAAATGTCTTTTATCTAGTTACATTTAGTGACATTATACTCTTGTATCTACCTACCACTGCCCAGAAAGTGAGGTAAAAGTATTTCTTGACACCAAGGGGATACTGTAGCCTAAGTCCATGTTCAATAGTTTTTTGTCTCTTTGTGCATATGTTTTATGTTTTGCAGATACAAGAGGTTAATGGTGGATATTAACTCCTCATTTTTTTTGAGACTGGGTCTTTTTACTAAACTTAGACTTTACTGATTCTCCTAGACTAGCTGAATAGCAAGTTCGAGGGTCCTTCAATCTCTTCCTCTCCATTGAGGGTATCAAAACTTGGCTGTACCCAATACTTTACACAGTTGCTGGAATCTAAACTGAGCTTGCATGATTGTAAGCACATAATCATTTTATCAACTGAGCCATCTCGTAATTTCTCATATTCAAGTTTCATGATTAACTCCTATCTGTATCCTTTCAGATCAAATCCTATCTGTATCTCAAGCAACGTATATAATCTTGCAAAACTATACAGTGGTTTTCTTTATTATTTTCTTTGTACATTAAATATTGGAGTATAAGATAATGATTTTAATCAATTAACATTTATATTTCCCAAAATAAGGTGCATATATTAGATACTAAATTAAACTTAATCATTTTCATAGCCATGTTCCATCACTGTAAAGAAGTACATTGATTGGACAGTCCCACCTGTTCTGCACCACCATAGTCTCAACACATTTTGCAGGTAGGACAGATTATAGTTGGAGGGTTTAGTGTCTTGATTGACATCTTCCAACTGCAGAGTATCTTCTCCAACCAGAGAGAATAGAATGTAGACATGAATTCTCCAGTCCCTTACCATCTCCTTCTCTCCCAGTTTAGCTGTAGCTTACTCAGTTTCAGAGGTAAAGTCCATTGTCATGATGACAGGAAGCATACCAGCAAGGAGGTAGTCATTGTTTTGGATGACCAACTGAGGCTTCTACATCTGGATCCCTAGGCACCAGGAAGAGACAGATTCTGGCAATAGATTGGGCTTTCAAAATGCCAAAGCCCATAGCCCCAAACACACTTTATCCAGCAAGCCCAAACTCTCCCTAACAAAGCCACATTTCTTAATCCTTTCAAATATTGCCAATTTCAAAACAAACAAGTACATGAGCTTATGGGATCCAGTCTTATTCAAAACACTACAGTCATTATAATTAACAAGAAAAATATCTACAACTAGAATATGCGAGTTCAGTGCATATTTTATGTGTGGTATGAGGCACAGAATGTTCACAAATATTGCTTTCTTTTATTACTTTTATATACCCTCAATTCAGTACTCAGATAATAAAATGATATTTTTGAAATGGCTTCACGTTCAGTCTTAATGAGGAAAAAATAATCACCCTAATTATATTTACTATTTGTTCTAATTTACCGTTTATTCAAAAAGCATAGCTGAGTATTCTGTAAATTTGTAACATGCTTTAATAAAACAGGGTTAACATAAAGACATTGGAAGAACTGGGAGATTATAATATGTCCCACTTTTATAAATACTAGGCCAGAAAACACATTTATTTTTAGTCTTAACAATTAAGTACTATGGACTTTGGGGATATGGTACAGTTTTCTATTAGTTTGCCAGTTACTATAAAGTATTTTATTTAGAAAATGAAATTCTTTCCCATTCCTTCACGTCCTTTCCCTAGTTCAGCAACTCTGAAATAATGGATAATATTTAATTACTTAAATTAATGATCAGCGAGTGAGGCCATGGAACCTACTGTTACTGCTTTCTACAGCAGTATGTTCTTGATACTTATTCTAAATACTTATTTTTAAACCCACAGAGAAGTGTAGCCTTCGCCCCTCATCGTAGAAGCTGCTTCCTGCAACAAATAGAAACCATTACAGAAAAGCACAACTCATGAAATGCAGAACGCGACTGCTTGGGGGGTGCCTATTTCTAATTAATAAAGTTACAACATGACACTATATGTACGGCTCAGGATATATCATGGGAGATTGGGCAGACACAGGAAAAGAGCCAGGACATCAGTAGGGATATAGTCATTTCTTTTTTTAAAAAATGAATAAAATAAGAAAATATTTTTAAAAGCACAGGAATTGGAGCATTATAAGAATGATGAATTGATCTAGAAGTGATTCGGAGGACAGATACGAGAAAACATGATAAAAGTGAGAGGTATAAAATTCTAAAAGAAATAATAAAGATATATGTCATTTGAAAGAAAGATCAGCTAGTCGTTTCTCCGTGCCTGCATTATAAGTGGCTTGCTTGAAAGATGAGCTTGGTGTTTTTTTTTTCTTTTAATCTTTCTTTATTGGATATTTTGTGTATTTACATTTCTCATGTTATGCCTGTTCCCCACTCTCCCATCTCCGGTCCCCCTACCCCCGACTTCTATGAAGATGCTTTCACTCCGACTCGTCCACGCCCACCTCAACGGCCTGGCATTTGCCTAGACTGGAGAAACATGCCTTCACAGGAAGAAGACCTTCTCCTACTATGGATGCCATCCTCAGCTACATTTGCAGTTTTAGACATGGGTCCCTCTATCTGTACTCATTGGTTGGTGAATTATTCTCTGGGAGTGTGTTGGTTGATATTGATGTTCTTCCTACGGGGTTGCAAACCGCTTTATCTCCTTTCCTTTCTATGACTCCTTATTTGGGGTCTCTGTACTCCATCCGAAGCTTGGCTACAAGCATCCACATCTGTATCATTAAGGCGCTGATAGAGCCTCTCAGGACACATCCAAATCAGGCTTCTCTCAGCAAGCACTTCTTGGCATCATGACTGCAATAGTGACTGGGTTTAGTGGCTGCATACAGGATGGATCCCCAGGAGGGGCAGTCTCTGGATGACCTTTTCTTCAGTCTCTGCTCCATTCTGTCCCTGTATTGCCTCCCATGAGTATTTTATTCTCCCATCTAAGAAGGAATAAAGCATTCGTATTTTTGCTCTTCCTTCTTCTTGAGCTTCATATGATCTGTGAATTTTTTTCCTTAGGTATTCCAAGCTTTTGGACTAATATTCACTAATCAGTGAGTGCATACCTTGTGTGTTCCTTTGTGACTGGGTTACCTCACTCAGTGTGATATTTTCTAGTTCTGTTCATTTGCCTAAGAATTACATAAAGTCGATGTTTTTAATAACTGAGTAGTGCTCCATTGTGTAAATGTACCACATTTTCTGTATCCATTCCTCTTTTGAAGGACATCTGGTTTCTTTCCGGCATCTGGCTATTATAAATAAGGCTGCTGTGAATGTAGTAGAGCATGTGTCCTTGTTATATGTTGGAGCATGTTTTGGGCATATGCCCAGGAGTACTATAGCTGGGTCCTCAGGGAGTACTATGTCCAATTTCTGAGGAACTGCCAGAGAGATTTTCAGACTGGCTGTATCAGCTTGCAATCCCACCAACAATGGAGGAGTGTTCCTCTTTCTCCACATCCTCATCAGCATCTGATGTCACCTGAGTTTTTGATCTTAGCCATCTGACTGGTGTGATGTGGAGTCTCAGGGTTGTTTTCATTTTCATTTCCCCGATGTTGAACATTTCTTTATGTGCTTCTCAGCCATTCAGTATTCATCAGTTGAGAATTATTTGTTTAGCTCTGTAATACATTTTAATAGGATTATTTGATTCTCTGGAGTCTAACTTTTTGTGTCCTTTGAATATATTAGATATTACTCTTCTATAGGATGTAGAATTGTTAAAAATCTCTTCCCAATCTGTTGGCTGCCATTTTATCCTATTGACAGTGTCATTTGCCTTACAGAAGCTTTATAATTTTATTAGGTCCCATTTATCAATGTCAGAAAAATTTCCCCTATGCCTATGTGTTCGAGGTTCTTCTCTGCTTCTTTTTCTATTAGTTTCAGTATATCTTGCTTTATGTGGAGATCTTTGATCCACTTGGACTTGAGCTTTGTACAAAAAGATAAAATGGGTCAATTTGCATTCTTCTACATGCTGGCATCCAGTTGAACCAGCAGCATTTGTTGAAAATGCTGTCTTTTTCCCATTGGATGGTTTTTACTCCTTTGTCAAAGATCAAGTGACCATAGCTATGTGGGTTCACATTTGGGTCTTCAATTCTATTCCATTGATCTACCTGCCTGTATCTGTACCAATTCTATTCAGTTTATTATCATGATTGCTCTGTAATACTGCTTGAGGTCAGGGATGGATATTTCCCCCAGAAGTTCTTTTATTGTTGAGGAAAGTTTTAGCTATTGTAGGTTTTTTTGTTATTCCAAATAAATGTGCAAATTGCTCTTTTTAACTCTATGAAGAATTGAGTTGGAAGTTTGATGGGCATTGCATTGACCCACTATAGATTGCTTTCAGCAAGAAGTCTATTAATCCTGCCAATCCAGGAGCATGGGAGATCTTTCCATTTACTGAGACCTTCTTCAGTTTCTTTCTTCAGAGACATGAATTTCTTGTCATACAGATCATTCACTTGCTTGGTTAGAGTCACACCAAGGTATGTTATATTATTTGTGATTATTATGAATGGTGTCATTTCCATAATTTCTTTCTCAGCCTATTTATCCTTTGAGTAGAGGAAGGCTACTGATTTGCTTGAGTTAATTTTATACCCAGCCACTTCGCTGAAGTTGTTTATTAGTTTCAGGAATTCTCTTGTGGAATTTTTGGGGGTCTCTTAAGCATACTATCATATTATTTGTAAATAGTGATATTTTGACTTCTTCCTTTCCAATTTGTATTCCTTTGACTTCTTTTTACTGTCTAACTGCTCTGGCTAGGTGTTCAAGTATTATATTGAATAAGTAGGCAGAGAGTAGGCAGCCTTATCTAATTTCTGATTTTAGTGGGGTTACTTCAAGTTTTTTCTATTTAATTTGCTGTTGACTATTGACTTGTTTTATATTGCTTTTTATTATGCTTAAGTATGTGCCTTTAACCCATGCTCTTTCTAAGTCTTTTAACATGAAGGGATGTTGAGTTTTCTTGAAGGCTTTTTCACCATCTAATGTTAAGACCATGTGATATTTTTCTTTCAGCTTGTTTACATAGTGAATCATATTGATGGATTTTCATGTATTGAACCATCCTCATGTTTAGGTAATGGGCCTTGAATTCCTTATTTTTCTAAGACTTATCCTGAAGGCATGTTGAATGTAGTCAAATATTTTTTCAGCATCTAATGAGATGATCATGTGTGAGTAGTGGGCTCCTTTGAAGATTTCCTTCTATTGAACCATCCCTGGGATAAAGTCTACTTGACCATGGTGAATGATTGTTTTGATGTGTTCTTGGATTCAGCCTGTGAGAATTTTATTGAGTATTTTTGCATCAATATTCGTGAGGGAAATTTGTCTGAACTTCTCTATCTTTTCAGATTTTTTTTGTGTGGTTTAGGTGTAACCATAATTGTGGCTTCAGAAAACAAATTGGGTAGTTTTCGTTCTGTTTCTATTTTGTGGAATAATTTGAAGAGTATTAGTATTAGCTCTTCGTTGACAGTTTGTACCTTTTGCTTTGCCACGCACTAAGTACATGTAAGCAGGCCCTGCTGCATTTCTTTATATGCCATATCAGAATAGTAAAGATAGTTCAGTACTTTTAAAAGTATCAAATTCTTTACTTCAGCATATTGACCAGCTGCGTGCCTCTGCACCATCTCCCCTGTGCTACAGGAGGAAGCACACTGTTAGTTTATAGAGGGTAATTTTCTGTCTCTCCACTCAGACATAAAGAAACCTCATGGAAAGGGGATAGGAAAGGCTGTAGGAGTCAGCAGGGATGGAGAACAACAGGAGAGTACACCCAGTGACTAAGCTTTGATGCTTTGCTTGCTCTTGACTCTTTTCCTCCAATTGGATCGCCTTGACCAGCCTCCACATGAGGGCTTTCACCTTGTCTTATTGTATCTTGTTTTGTCTTTATTTTTTTTTTTCGTTGTCTCTTGGAGATGAGCTGTTTTCTGAAGAGTTAAAGGAGGGAGAGTGGGTCTGGGAGAGTGGGGAGGTAGAGGAGAGTTAGGAGGAGTGGAAAGAAAGGAAAGATTATTAGAGAGAAGAATCTATTTTCAATTTAAAAAGCCTTTAATTTAATCTAAGTGAATTTTCAAGTCGTTTTACAATGAATACTGTCTATTCCTTAAATCCACAGGAACAATTAAAAGTTGCTTCAAAAATCATTTAACAGATTCTATTCCTGTTAGCAATAAATGTAAAATTAATTAATAAATGGATATACAATGAATTATCTTCAATATTAATTTACCTAAAGACAATTATACAAACTTTAAATATGTGTGTGTGTGTGTGTGTGTGTGTGTGTGTGTGTTGTGTGTGATTCAAATTGATGGATTCAAAGAGCTTCGACCTAATAAATAGATTGGGAAATTAATATCAACGAATTTTGGGGAGTTGGTAAGGAGATAGGGTGTAGTTGGGAAAATATGGGTAGCCATTTAAACATTAAATTAACATTTTTCTCTGGTTAGTTTAGTAGTTTGGTGATAACTGTTGTTATGGTTTCTTATACTCTCCTCTAAAGTATTAATAGCAAAACATTATTCTCTAAAAAATGACATGAGGAAAATCCTAAGGCACAGATTTCAGTATGATGCATTTTTACAAAGAGAATGAGTAATTTGCCTAATAATGGCAAATTATCTATATATTTAGTTTACACCATATATTTTTGGTTTAAATGCATATCTTTCTGCTTCTTTGTTGCTAGGAGGTGGGCTGTTCTGAGGTGCCATAATGTCTTTCAGACACAATGTAATATAGACAAAAAAAAATCACTGAATGATATCCAAAGCAAAGCGAACTGTTTCTCTAAGTGCTCATATATTTGGCTAGAGTATGTAAAGTTACTCACTCAATTACCTACATGAACAAAAACACTTAGGAAACATTTAATATGTTTTTATTCCATATCTGGTGATACAAATTTGAATTACTTTAATATGCAAGGTTTTATAAATGGTCATTTTAATTTTTGCATGTATTACTTCACATCTTGAGACATCAATCCCACATTCTTTCCCAATGCCACATGATGCCCCACGTGGTGTCTTAAGAGTGGTATGCTTCTTACTTTTATTGTGGTAACATGTATGTATTAACCAACTAAATATGTGGTCAGATATACCTATTATCGAAATATGTAATATTTAGAAATTAATCCTTACCCTACCACTATCATTATCATTTTAATTTAACTCTTTTATGTCTGATGTACATTATATAAAATTGATTCATAGTCCTAAAATAAATAGGGAAATATATATATATAAAATTATCTTTACTCGTGCTTAAAGTGTATTGAATGAACAATTTTACATGTGTTGAATAATTACTGTCCCTTTATCTCATCTCGAATATTCCTTAAGTACATATTGCTCTTATTACTGTATCACAATCTATGTCATCTTAAGTAACAATGTGATAATGTTATTTATTTGTCAGGCTTTAATGTAACAGTGTGGAAAATTTAATTTTGTTTATCTTTAGCTAGTATCCAGAGAAATATTCTGATTACATATTTTAACACGTGTATGTGAATTTTTTTTTTATTATTTCTTCTCACTTCTGGGCAGTATATTTTCTCATCTACCCTTTCATGCCCTGCTAGGTGAAAAAGACCGTTGGTCAATTAAAAGCTGAGAAGAAGGTATTTTTGCTCTGTCATTTCAAATTCAGACAGAAGAAGAGAGGGCTCATTAAATTGGAGATTCCACTTGTTTTCTAAATCTATCAAATGTGTCTATAACACTAATGCTGCGAGAGACTTCACACACTTTGCTTCTCTGGAGAGCAGACTGGACATTGCAAATGAGCTAATTAGGAGTTAGAGGTCCAAGCCTGTGTTCTTTTGTGAGCAGTGATTTTAGTCCTGTGTGAAGACTGAGATGGAGCTTTTAAATTAAACAGCAGAGTAACCTAAGATGGATTTTCTTAGATGGATCTTTGGTGATTATTGTTGGTATGAATTGTTGTACTCTCCTCTAAAGCATTAGGAGGGAAGAATTATTCTCTAAAAATGAAATGAGGCAAAGTAACACACAGCTGTTAATATGATGTATTTTACAAAATGAGTAATTTATCTAATAATGATGCAGATGTATGATTCCATCTCTATTGTAAATATGTCAAACTTAGTGTATACTGTACATTTTCTGTTTAAATACACTTTTTTAGAGACAAATTTAAAAAGTTTTTTTTTGTTTTTTTTTTTTTTGTTTTTTTGCTGAAATGAAATTGCATCACTCCATCTTGCCTCTATCTAATTCCTCCTAGCTACTCACTGTTGATTTCTTCCCATCCTCCCCTCTTCAAGCCGATTATCCCTTTGTTTTTGTTCTTGGTGGTGGTGGTGGTGGTGGTGTGTATTTGTTTGTTTTTTTCCTATTACTACTACTATTATTATTATTAATTATTATTATTATTGCTATTAATTTAACTCAAAAAAAGAACTTGGAGAAGCAAGAATTTATTCAGCTTACACTATACCAAAGAAAGTCAGGAGGGTAGGAAACTTAAAGGCAAAAGCTAATGCAAAGACCATGTAGGGTTGTTGCTTTCTGGTTTGCTTCAAATCGCCTGCTTAAACTGTTTCTTTCTGTTTTCCTTTTTCCAGTCCCACTTATCTCCCTCATTTCCATCCTCTCCTTATACCTCCCCTTCTTTCTTGCAACTTCCTGTTCAACAGAGGAAAAAAAACTGTCATGGAAGCTGTAATGTATAACCCTGTACATACTTTTGTCTATACTTCTTTGCTTGCCAATGGACATTGCAATAGCTCATTAATTTGGCATGAGGCCTCTGGCCCCCACTACTCTATCAGTACTGAGATTTCATTATTAATCCTCTTAAATATCTTGTCATTGCTCTGTATCATGGAGGTCCTGAAGGGTTTAGTTTGCATTCTTATAGAACCGAGCACCATCAGCCCTGGATGGCACCACACACAACGGACTGGGCCCTCCCCGTTTCATCACTAATTGAGAAAATGCATTACATCTGGTTTTAGTGCTGTAAAGAGACATCATGACACTCTACTTCCCCTTATCTGGTTTGGGAATCCTCATACATCCTATGGCCAAGCATTCAAACACATGAATCAATGGGGTTTTTCCTACTCTATGACTTAGGATTTTGTGAGAGTGAGGGTGCACATTCACCAATGGCTTCTCCTAACCTCTCACAGTACTGAGTCTCATTTGCTCTCCATAAGCCCTTCATGCCTTTGAAACTAGTACCACCTGTATTACTCTTATACATTGCTAAATCTGGCTGACAGCATGAGGTGCAACCTTGGTGACCTCTAGAATAAAGCTTTTTGTAATATCAGAAAACACTTCCCTGAGATTTCACCTCAGTGGGACTGGTCTCAACCACTGCTAATTTCCCAGTTCCAACTAACCTGCATTATTTGTCCCAGTAATGTAAAGGTTTCACTCAGGAGCTCTGGCATTTTGTTAATCACAGCTGATTCGTCAACCCCATCTAACATGAACAACAGTCATAATCAAAACAGCAAACAACCCTGACAGACTCTTTTATCTTGCCTGTGAAGTTTCACAGCCAGGCCTCCATCTCTCCCCCTGCTTTCAACATTCTTGTCTTCTAAACTCCCATAGATCATCCCACTGAGGTCTCAAAATTCAAAAGCTTTTCTAGCCCATGTTCCAAAGTCCTTCGACTATCCTCCCAAAAATATGGAAAGTGGAAAGGTCTGTCACAGCAATATCCACCTTGTGGCACTAACTTTTCTTAATTAGAGTTTCAACTGCTGTGATGAAACACCATAACCAAAACTGCAAGCAGGGAACACAGGGTTTACCCAACTTACAAGTCACCAAAGGTAGTTAGAGCAAGAACTCTAGCCCAGTAAGCTGGAGGCAGGAGATGCTGTAGAGGGCCATGAAGGGGTGAAAATTACTAGCTTGTTTCATGTGGCTTGCTTAGTCTACATTTTTTTAAAATAAAACCCAGGAACACTAGACCAGAAATCAAACCAATCTCTCTCTCTCTCTCTCTCTCTCTCTCTCTCTCTCTCTCTCTCTCTCTCTCTCTCTCTGTGTGTGTGTGTGTGTGTCTGTGTCAACCTTAGCTTATATCAAATTGACACATAAACCATCCACTAAACATGTTAGACTTTAAGTATCTTTCTCTCAGAAAATAAATTATTAATCCTTGTGCTATTAGTTTCCAACATAGATGTTTATCAAAAACTGGAACTTAGTAATATTCACCGTAATGAAGAGAAGCATGAGATTCCGACCATTAATTGTTTCTTTATAGGCTTTGTTATACTTTTAATTTTTATGAAAAATTACTCAAGGAATGTACTCATAGGAATAAAAAATATGCTATATTATCAAGTTATCTGATTTACAAGTGTAAACCTATATAATGCATGCCAACTGTGTGAAAATACAGTACTGTCACTGTTTATTTCCAAGAAAAGAAAATTGTATGCTTTGTCTAGGAGAACCTCTGATTTCCCAATGGAGATAAAGATAGAATAAATGAGTACAGGGAGAATGGTAAACAATGTCAACATTAATAAAGCGTTTGTATTTTTTAAGAGTCACCTTTGATGTAGGAAAGAATGTAAAACTGAAAATAGGCACAAGCTATCATTACTTATAACTCTTACAAAGTAAACGTCAAAATTATATTTGAAACTTGATAGCAAAAGCAGAATATTCTCTCGTCTGCCAGCATATTCTTTATATGGCCTCTCCAATTTTGCTTTTGTATTTTATCTCTTATTATTTCTGATTTTATGCTTTCTTAATATAAGAAAACATGCATGTGTACACCTCTAATTTTTACTAACTGAAAGAGGATAGAAGAAATGCACCAATCCAATGATCTAAATACACTCATAAATTTCTGAATACATTTTTATAATTCTTATAATTGTGGTATCATAATTACTTTTCAATAAAAACAAGGTGTAAGTGGCAGCATCAAAGTTTTCATTCCAACCTCCACTAATATATAGAGTAACTTTTCTACTAGAGATATTTAGCGCTAAATTCATTTAATTTAATTAGCCTGAGTTCAACATACTAAAAAATGTTTGAGTGGTTTGCTTGAAAATGTATACTTATATGTCTCTAAAAGAGATGCATTAGGTCCAATGGAACTTTTGTTTGTGTTGATATATCTGAAATAATTGTTACTCACTAATAGCCTGTGTGATTTAAGTACTTAAAATAGGACCAGTATTGCTTGACACTGTTTTTTTTTTCATTTATTTTTGATTAAGTAAATTTGGATAGTCACATGTAGGTGGGAACTACTATATTATGAAATCTGCTTTTATGTATTGAACCTTCATTAGTGAACAAAGCACACACATTCCTGTCTTCAAGCATCCTTTATTCTGTGCAGACAAACTAGACAATGCATATAGAAAGAAATACATATTCAAAAAGGATTGCAATGAGGGTACAGCTTTAAAGTGGCATAGCTAGCTACGTAATAGGAAAAATGTGAAGCATTTAAATTTGTAATAGTGATAAATTAGAAAATAAATTTTAAATGGAAATCGAGAGTAAAATCTTTAGAATAAAAATTATGTTTCGTATCTTTTAAGGCAAAGATACTGTAGTATCTCAAGGGGCTAGTGACAAATCTTGAGGGTAACATTGGTGACATCACGTTTACTGTTTCAAAAGCTCCTCTAAGATCAGTGTCTTTGCAGTGGGTAGAAACTACTATTGCCTTTTAAAGAAAGAAATGGTGGGGTTGGGGATTTAGCTCAGTGGTAGAGCGCTTGCCTAGCAAACGCAAGGCCCTGGGTTTGGTCCCCAGCTCCGAAAAAAAGAAAAAGAAAAAAAAAGAAAGAAATGGTATGCTATGAGTGATGTTTTGAAAAACGGGAAATGTTTATAGAACACACAGAAACATGTTGCTTTGATTTTAACATTTTACAAATAAACTTACACACAAAAGACACCTTTGTCTTTCTTAAGGTTTTCATACAGGTCTTTGTAAGTTCTTTTTTTTGTGCAGAATTAGTAGGATCAGAGACTTTTTAACTCCCCTAATAGCTTGTAAACATAACAGTATTTTTTTTAATTTTAATTCCCGTGATATTCTGAAGATATAAAATGAAATAGCTACTCCGAGTCTGTTTGTTTCTCTTGTGATACAGATCACTTCTGACACCTGATGCAAAAGAATCTCTCCCCGTCTAGAAATACATAATTGAGTTATTGGCAGCACACATCTCTGGATGACATGCAATCAAGTCAGTTCCTACACTGCCTACCTGGAGAACTCACAGTTTGCAGGACCCGTCCTCAGCAGCATCCTCCCCATATATTTTAGATGCACTTAGCAAGCCTCCGAAGTGGCTGTGCATGTATTCCTCCCCTATCTCTGCTTTGGGTCAGGATTCCTAGAGCACTTTCATTAAGTTCAACTCATTTGCTCTAGCTTCTTACACAACAGAGGAAACTTAGAATTATGGTTGCCATTTTACAGTGATGCAAATTAATAAGGACACAGACAAAGAGGTGGAGGCACAAGATGCCCCAGAGGCCACACCAATTTCTAGTGCGATTTAGGTGCACAACTTTCCAAGCTCCATGCCCTCCAAACCCCCCATGCATTCTTTTTAAATGTTCCCTGGACCCTGTTTTCTGTTTGCCATTCATGACATCATTGATATATTAGATTGCATGGCAAACAAAGACTATATCAATAGACAGGCCCAAGTGGACACAAGGCTTTTCAGTCCTATACTAAGAACTAAAGATGCCTGAGGAAAGGAAGGAGCAGGAGAGGTAAGTGTCCTATTCTAGGAAAGATCACACCAAATGGTGTTCACTGCCAAGTGACTGTCAGCCTAGAAAACATAGATAAGTGACATTATACAAACAAAGCACTTTATATGTATAAATATATATATATAGTTATATAACTATATATGTGTATATAGAAAAACATGTACATACAAATACATATATAAATACAATAACAATTAGTGAAGGAAGAGATCATGAACTTGAAGAATGGGAAGGGCTATCATATGGAAAGTGTTAGAGGGAAGAAAGGGAAGGAAGAAAAGTTATAATTAAATTATAATCTAAGAAAACAAAGTAGAGCAAAAGCCTTGTGAAGTCTGCACGTTCAGATTATTCTAGCCTTTGTGCTCAACATTCCTTCCTCCAGGGTACAGAGAAGGGCCCCAGTGGAATGAGGTAGGTCTTTTGATTTATTTACTGTAGGCATGATAGATCAGAGGCAAGGGCGGAAGCCATAGATAAAAACCCACGCATGCTCACCATATTGTCAGAACCATTTATCTATTATCCTATTTTATGGTAGGATATCTGAAAAATAGAAAATATAAACATTAGTATATATGAAAAAATGGCTCAACGATTATATGAAAGATGACTCAGCACTGACTTCTGTTCCAGAGGTCCTGAATTTGATTCCCAGCAACTACACAGTGGCTCACAACCATCTATAATGGGATCTGATGACCTTTTCTGTACAGGTACAGTGTACTCATATACATAAAACAAATAAATATTTTTTTTAAAAAACCTTTGAATTCTGTGCTTTCTTTTTTACATTTCTCATTTCTAGTACTGGAATTCTCAGAAAATATTATTATTTAAATCACTAAGAATATTGTATTTGAATAAAAAGAAAAGATTTATTCCCTAATATTACTTCTTGAGAATATTATTACACCACATCATTTTCCCTGATCCTTCCATCGGGGCATGACTATGTGCTTTGAGTTTTGCTTCTGATATAAAATTCTATCCTGACTGTTAATCAAATGCATATATATATATATGATATATGCATTTGATATAACAAGACAAGGCAAAAGCCTTCCTATCCAGTCCCTGTTGATGAAGCTTGTCTGCTTTTTCGTTCAAAACGAAAGTTCCCTAGATTCTTAGACTGCCCTTCCCTCTGTCACTCTATGAACTTCCCCCTTCTTCCCTCATCCTGTAGATTCAGGTATGAGTTCTAAGTACACACTGGTAACCCTACGTCTCTCACATACTCATTGTTTTGGTTTTAAGAAAAGTTCACACCTTTCTCCAAATGAACACTCAGGCTGTTTTTAAAAACGGTGATGTTTTAACTTATTTCATTTTTCATAATATTTTACCTATTTTTTTAAAACATGGATTTACTCTTTCACTATTTCACATTTTATAAAGTAGTTTTATTTTTTTTTAAAGGCAACTTTGAGGAACACCAGGAGAACTTAGCCCTGAATTAATAGCATGACTTAATGGGTTCACAAAGACAACTGCAGCAAGCATGGCCTGCAGGCCTCTGCACCAGGTCCTTTTCACATGTTCCATGTGTTAGCTTGGAATTCTGGTGGGAAGCCTAATAGTGACAGTGGGTGGCTGTGACTCTTGTCTGCTCTTGGGAGTCTTTTCCTTCTATTGTGGTGCCTTGACCAGCTTGGATCTAAGGCTTTTACCTTGTCTTATTATATCTTGTTTTGTGGTGTTTGGTGGTTGTTTCTTGAAGGCCTGCTCTTTTCTGAACGGAAAGAGAGGGGAGTGGATCTGAAGGAAACAGGAGATGGGACCCAGAGATCTGGGATTAGTGTGAGGAGGCAAAACTGAGCTCAGGACATATTGTATAAAATAAGAAACTGTTTTTAATTAAAAGGGAAGAAGAAATCTACATATTACACATTGTTAAATTCTTAATTTAAGTAAGCTCCTCTCTGAAATATGACAATCATTTTAAATGCTTATGGTTTTATTTCATTTTATGTTTTAGATATCATAGACAAGAATTGTGATTATGTTTCTAGAAATTATAAACCACACACCACAAAATCAGTTGTGTAATACTCTAAATGCTTTAGAACTTGATTCTGTTTCTCTGCCTCAGAATAGCAGAGTGGGAAAGTTCATTGGATTTAGCAGTGTGCAACTATGGAAGACTGATTATTCCAACATAATGGGGATTCCAAAGTACATCAGTCAACTCCTCCCCAAAACCTCTGATATATCCAATATCCTATTGAGTACTTTCCAGTGTATGATAATTCTTTATTTCACTGATTTATGATGAGATCAGAAATGTCTCTTAACCAAAGATTAAAACAGACACAGAAGGAACACCCATTCAGAGCCTGCCCCACATGTGGCCCATACATATACAGCCACCCAATTAGACAAGATGGATGAAGCAAAGAAGTGCAGGCTGACAGGAGCCGGATGTAGATCGCTCCTGAGAGACACCGCCAGAATACAGCAAATACAGAGGCGAATGCCAGCAGCAAACCACTGAACTGAGAATTGGTCCCCCGTTGAAGGAATCAGAGAAAGAACTGGAAGAGCTTGAAGGGGCTCGAGACCCCATATGTACAACAATGCCAAGCAACCAGAGCTTCCAGGGACTAAGCCACTACCCAAAGTCTATACATGGACTGACCCTGGGCTCCAACCGCATAGGTAGCAATGAATATCCTAGTAAGATCACCAGTGGAAGGGGAAGCCCTTGGTCCTGCTAAGACTGAACCCCCAGTGAATGTGATTGTTGGGGGGAGGGCAGCAATGGGGGGAGGGTGTGGAGGGGAACACCCATAAAGAAGGGGAGGAGGGATTAGGGGGATGTTTGCCCGGAAACCGGGAAAGGGAATAACATTCGAAATGTAAATAAGAAATACTCAAGTTAATAAAAAAAAAAAAAAAAGAAATGCCTCTTAACAACTGACATTGAACAGCGATATCAAGGTAAGTTTATATATTCATTTTTCTCTCAAAATAATGACATCTCCTGGGTAAATTTTGCAGTGAGTTTTCATAGACTCACTATGGTGCACAACTATGTGGTAGGGAGATGAGAGAGAAAGAGAAACAGAAGAGTTTGATCACTATGACAGGCAGAACTGGAGACTCGAGGGTAGAAAGGAACAGCCTGATGTGAATAGACTGGTTGTCACTGAGGCCATGCAGAAGTCCCAGCCCATGTTGCCCCTGAGATCCAAGGACACACACTTGGCCCCGCTGCAGCATGTGTTTGTGTTGATATGTGTGGCTCATGGTATCACAAAAGGTGATACCAGTTTGACTCAGGTCTGGGTTGCCACATGAGACCATGCTGATGCCCAAGAGTTGTGCACAGCTGGCCCCACTCCTCGCTGATTGTAGCACTTAGGAAAGTGGACCCTACTTAAGCGTCACAGAACAGTGACATAGGCACAGGTGACTGGCCACAAGGGTAGAAGTGGGCCCTATCACTTGTCAGCTGTGACACTTGGGTTAGCTAGTTAGGATAGTGCTGAGAACTCATCCTGGCAATTTCAGTGCTGGAGAGCTAGCAGACTTAACAACTTAGTGTCTAACTAGGCCCAGATGAAGAGCTGTGGGATGGTCCATCCCAACATCTACCCCATCTGTGAACTACTGCAGTGTATGAAGGGACAGGTCCTGCAGAATCAAAGTGGCAGATTCTCAATGACACAGAGCAATGACAGGATAACCAAGAAAAGTGCCAGTGAGGATCCAATATTGATAGTGGAGAAGGATCCTGAAGTCTCGAACCAGACCAATGATGCACTGCAGTGAGTGAACATTTGCAAGAAGAGATGTTTGGACCAAAGAGAATACTGGGTGGCACATTGTCATATACTATGACACACCTCAGCTTCCATAACAAAACATTCTTTCTTTTATGGAGATTTTTTTCCTAATACTATTTTTTTTAATTTTCTTTTGGCAGAGGGAGGATGCAAGGGCAGAGGGTGGCTATGAAGGGATGGGGAGATGAATGGGACTGGACTGCATGAGGTGAATAAAATAATCTTAACTATGTATGGGGCATGATACACAGGATTTTACCACCTTCTCAGAGGAGAAGGTGAGGGAGAGTGGGGGACGAGTTGTGAGGAGTGACTGGGAGAATGGAGGTTGATATTGTGATGTAAAGAGAATGAATAAATAAATTAAAAATTACAAAAAGTTTTATTGATTGAAAACAATTTTGCTGATTACCCTATCTTTAAATTTCATTTCACATGGGATCAAATCAGAGCCGAGACTTGGAAATCAAAATAGAAGTGCTTTTGTCTACTTTTTTTTTTTCCGAATGATGAGCATTTGAGAACTTGCTGTCATCAAACATTTGGATATCCTTGCTATGTTTAACATAGATTTAACCTTTTTATTGTTATTAGACATGAACAAAAACTTAATTAACTAGCAAGTGTTACAATTATTTTGGAATTGCTCAGTAGAATGTGGCAGTACAGGTGCAGAATGATGATCTTAATTGACTATAATGAGTTCATTCATCCTAGAAACCAAAAATACATTTACAAATAGAAAGCAATTTTTACATAAGCAAGAAAAGTAAATGGCTACCACTGTTTATTTAGAATAATAGTTCACAACCATCCATTGACCAAATACCCTTAAGAGCTAAACTCTTTAAGTCTACATTTTTGTTGACTAGAAGTCTAAGTCATTTGTATTTGTTGACGTACTTATTTTGCATAATAAATATGTTCTCCCAATGAGAAGACTGCTGCTGTGATGTTTACCTGAAATCTCATCTATTCAAGAAGCAAAGAGGAGAAAAATTACAAATAGGTGGCCTCCCTGGGAAATCGATGGTATTTACTCTCAAAAGATAGAAAGGTAGTGGGTGACAGGTAGCCAAAAAGCTTAGTGACAGAGAGCTCACTTAGCAAAGACTAGTCTGTTGGCTCTATCTCTAGTCATTTCAGAATGCTCTTACATCTCGAAAGATGAATCACAGACTTCAAACACATATATGTAATAACTCAGGTCTAACAACTAATAGCTTCTAAAAACTTTTGACAGTATAGTGATAACTAAATAAAAATGAACAATGCCCCTATGTTTTCCACCCCATTGCTCTTTTCTAGTCCAGTCCCTATTTTGTTTTGCAGGTGTAAAGACTAAACTGATTTAAACAAGTTAATATTGAGTAGCCACAAATGTTTTCAAATTTTATTAAAGTGGAAATATTTCAAATGAAAAAAATCTATAAGTTTCATGTACCACTTTTACTTGTCATAAGAAAAATGTGAATCATGAAATCCTTAGGCAAATGGATGGAATTAGAAAATATCATCCTGAGTGAGTTGACCCAGTCACAAAAGAACACACATGGTATACACTCAGTGATAAGTGGATATTAGCCCAAAAGCTCAGAACATCCAAGATACAATTCACAAACCACATGATGCTCAAGAATAAGGAAGACCAAAGTGTGGATATTTCAGACCTTCTTAGAAGAGAGAAGAAAAATTACTCACAGAAGGAAATATGGAGACAAAGTGTGGAGCAGAGACTGAAGGAAAGGCCATCCAGAGACTGCCCCACCTGGGGGTCCATGCCATATACAGTCATCAAACCCAGACCCTACTGTGGATGCCAAGAGGTGCATGTGGACAGAAGGCTGATACAGCTGTCTCCTGAGAGGCTGTGTCAAAGCATGTCAAATACAGAGGCAGATGATCACAGCCAACCATTGATTATACACTCAATGTGAAACCATCTACAAATGTAGAATAATCCATGGGATTGAATTTAGATTTTCCATTGAATTGTGAATGGGAGAAATTAGGAATGGCTTCTTTTTAATGGTCACATACTAATTTGAAGTATGCTTCACAGTTCACATGAAGCTCAAGAAGACTGAAGATCAAAATGTGGATGCTTCAGTCCTTCTTAGAAGAGAGAACAAAATATTCATGGGCGGAAATACAGGGACAAAGAGTGGAACAGGGAGTGAAGAAATGGTCTTCTAGAGGCTGCCACCTGGGGATCCATCCCATATTCAGTCACAACACAGGCACTATTGCTGGTGCCAAGAAGTGCTTCCTGACAAAAGCCAGATATGGATGTCTCCCGAGAGACATCCTCTGCTCTGCCAGAGGCCTATTAATACAGATGAGGATGGTTGCAGCTAGCCATTGGTCTGAACAAGGCAATCCCAATGGAGGAATTAAAGAAAGGACTGATGGAGCTGAAGGGAAGGGGAAGAACAATGTCAGCCAACAAGACTGCCCAGCTCCCAGGAACTAAATCACCAAGCAAAGAGTACACATGGAGGTACCTATGGCGCCAGCTGCATATGTAGCAGAGCATGGCCTTGTTGATCATCAAAGGGAGGAGAGGCCCTTGGTCCTGTGAAGGCCTGATACCCGAGTATAAGAGAATATCAAGGCAGGGAAATAGGAGGGAGTGGGTGGGTGGATGAGGTAATACCTTCACAGAAGCAGGGGGAGGGGGAATGGGATAGCAGGCTTCTGCTGTGGAAAACAGGAAAGGGGATAACTTTTAAAGTGTAAATAAAATATTAAATAAAAGAAAAATTAAAAAAATTAAAAAGTAATATTAAATAACAAAAAAGAAGTATATATAAACACATAGTCTTCAGAATAAAATGGGGATGAGCTGGACTGGATATGCAAGGAAGATTGGCTGGCAAGAGATGATCACCTTGAAGAGAAAGTCAAAACTTTTATAAATCCATGTGAAGACTACCTTGGGAAACAAGTAAGCAGAAGGATTTGTTTGCAGAATTAGGAAGAGAGTGTTTATGAAGCAAGCTGTAATTTAGATGTATGTTTGTTTCACAATTTTGTAAAGGTAAGAAATATTGCTCCCAACACTCAATGTATACTCAATGTCTAGCATGTAGACTGGCACCTCTGACTAAACTGAAGAATGCAAAGCTGTAGCATTCTTGATGTTGTAGGGGAAAGGATGGTGCTTGGTAGGATGCCACAGATCGTGCTTGAGGGAAAGAAAGCAGATTGTTTTAACTTCAGTTGTATCGTTTTTTGTTTGTGTTAGATGAAATGAAGCACATTTAAACATTCTTTAGCCAAAGAAGGAGCAGAAAGTTTTCTTCTTCTTCTTCTTCTTCTTCTTCTTCTTCTTCTTCTTCTTCTTCTTCTTCTTCTTCTTCTTCTTCTTCTTCTTCTTCTTCTTCTTCTTTCTTCTTCTTTCTTCTTCTCCTTCTCCTCCTCCTCCTCCTCCACCTCCTCCTCCTCCTCCTCCTCCTCCTCCTCCTCCTCCTCCTCCTCCTCCTCCTCCTCCTCCTCCTCCTTAAGCTCTCTCTACAAGCAGCAGATGAGGAAGTGAGGTTTGAAAACATTCCACACTCACAAGAGAATCCAGCTGAAACTGTTAGCGCTCTATGGGATAAGGTAAGAGCTTCTACTTGAGCTTCTGGGTCATTCCTTTCTTTTCATTTCCTTTCCTTTCCATGTAGATATCTGCAGTGACATGCTGCTCTGAATGGCAAAGTGCTGCCACCTGAGGCCATGGGGACATCCAGGCCCTTCCTGCTTTTTTGGGACCATGTTTGGGATAATGGTTCTAAGGAAGCTGGAGTCTGTGCTTTTGATGTTCCAGGCCCATGTTACCACCAAAGCTCCTATTGAGGTCCTTGGACTGGATTGCTGCGTAAGGTAAGGTGCTAAGCTAACCCGGGCCTTGCATGGAACCACATTCACGATTGCTCACCTTGCTCATCGACTGAGGGAACGAGCATGGAAAACTGAGCCCTACCCCCCATCTGCAATGTGTGGTGGTGGGGGCTCTTGTATGAGTAAAGGAGAGATGCCCTCCCCTTACTCCTCGATTCCTGTGCTAGGCAGGTGAGATATACTTAGGTCATGAGGAGATAGCTTTTGCTGAACCTCACCTGCTGTAGGACTCCAAATCATGGGATCCTGCCCCTTGCCCTCTGAGGAATTGTGTGAGCTAGCTGCGGAATTTCTGGTGAGATCGACCTGGTGATGCAGTCTATAGAGAGCTGGTGAGCAGACCAACTCAGCTATTTCTCAGCCCCATATCCAGGGATTTTAGTTGTCCCACACCTACATTTATACCATCAATGATCTGTGAAGGGGCAGGTCCTTCAGAACCAAAGCTGCAGGATCTCCATGACACAGAACAACAGCAGCACATGCATCTGAGAGGAGTCCTGGCAAGGATCCAATATTGTTAATGTAGCAGAACCAAAGGCCTCAAAACTGACCAATTGCTCATTGCAATGAACATTAGTAAGCAGCGATGTGTGGATAACAGGATATACTGTGTAGTACACAGTAACACACTAGAGCTTCAATGATGAGGTTTCTAGTTTTACTCTATCTTATTTTGTTTTAGGGTACGAGGTCTCAAGGGAAGATTAAAAAGAAATGGGAACATGAGTGGGATTGGGATGCATGATGTGAAATTCACAAAGAATCAAGAAAAAGTTTTCAGAAGTACAGAAGGGGGAAATGGCATTATTTCACATTGCATTTGGTACTTCCCCTGTATGATTAGAGACTGGTTGCTTTAGATATACTTCTGTTTCAGTGAGAATAATGGACTCAAAATTTGTATCATACTTTGTAAACAGGTCTACTATTTATTAAATGTAACTGAAAACCTGGTTTTGTTTCCTTTTGGTTACATTTTTACTCTCAAGGGGAAAGTGCTACTTTGGAATTACAGAGATGATCATTTCAGTTTGGATTTAACACACACACACACACACACACACACACACACACACACACACACACACACACACAGAAGGAAAACTGAAAATCCCACAGCTCTTTAGATATACTTTAACACTCTTGTGTCCTGGCTATCAGCACAAAAATCTTAAATGTCAAAAGTAAAGTAACCAAATATTTAACCACTATATCAGTTATACAACTAAAACAGACATTGTAAAACTTTCTTCTATAAACACCCTGCTGCTTGCAGGAGGAAGGATGATAAATATCTTCTAATTGAAACATTTTATAACCATTTTTTACACTTTAAATTTATGGTGGAAAGTATGCATTCCCACAGCAAGCCACTTGACATTTACAAGCGGAGAATGAACCTGCCTCTCTTATTGCTTCTGATATAAAATGAAAATAATAAGAGTGTCCAGGAACTTGGCAACTAAGTGTTGACTTCCAGGCTCACATTGGAAAGGATGCTGAAAATATTTCCTGTAGGAAATCATTGCAATGATTTTTTGATGATAGTTAAGCAAATAAACAAACAAGAAATCATGTGACAGAACAAAATATGATAAATCTAAAGTTTTTATACATTCAGCAACTGCCTTAATAAATATTCTAGTTTCAGTTACTCGTTTCATGCTATGTCTTTACATCAAATTACTGTATAATTGAATAATACCAATGATATTTCAGGGATCAAGCTTTGCAATTAACATTCCCTCTTAATTTTTTCAAGGAAGTAAATTGCGACTGTGATATAAATAGATCAGTTATGTATTTTAGATCTCAGTGGAATCCGTGCTAGCTACTGAAGACACTAATACCTGAGTAATAATGCATATGTGAAATACTTGATACATTCCTGACTCCTCACTTGATCATACGCTGATTTCTCTGACCTTAAAATTAGAAATAACAATATTAATAATTACATCATCATGTTACATATCTGAATCCTCTAGCTTTTAAATATACTACATTATCATAATATTGACAACAATATAGAAACTCTTAAATTAAATTTTATGTCATCCAAAGAAAACTATTTTACAAAGGCCGAATGGCAAAGTACAATGTAGACTGCTATAGCAGTTATGATAGTCAAGGTTATAGGTGGTTGTATAGGTGTAATGGGGAATGATTCTATTACTCTTATAGAAAGGTGGGATAGTCCTAAGACAAGATTACATTTCACAGTTGATACAAGAAACTCTGTCTTAAACCTTCATAGCCAAACTCACTGTCTGTTCAGTATGCAGCAGCCATTGCCATGCTTCAATAAGTTTATGAAGAATCTGATATTCCATACGGCAAATTAAATAGATTAAATAAATAAATAAATAAATGCCATTCCCAAGAGAGTACTATGTGACTGGAATGCATCAGAAGGAAGGTGAAGTTCTGGAAGCATTTCCATTATAATTCGCTATATGAATATTCATCACATCATATACTTTACAAGTCATTGGTTTTATGACTGTTGCAGCAATAATGAGGTTATATGGGACTATTGTTACAACCCGTTAAAAGGTAAGGGAGTGGGAGTTATCACCTGTCATTTTGCGTCTCTATTTAGATAAATAAAGATACTAGCAATTTGCAGATGACCTTTGGGAATATTTTATTAATTTTCAAAGATTTAAACTCAAAGTGAGCCGTGCATTCTACTCCTATTTTATTATTATGATTTTAGTCTACATGTCTAGTGACTACAGTTCTGGTTGCAAAAATTAACAGAAAGAATTCAGTTTCAGGTAACACTTGGTTTTGTAGAGAAAAATGAACAGAAATCCATGGAGTGAAATTCTAGACAAATTGCATACTTACATGATTGTTAAACAAAAGATACTCAATATACTTTGCCTCCGTGCTGTTTTGATAAACACCATGATCAAAAACAACTTTGTCAAGACAGATTTGTTTGACTTTTACTCCCTAGTAGCAGGCTGTCACTGAGGAATGTTAGGGAATGGACTCAATACAGAAACCTGGAGACGAGACCTAAAGTATCCCTTGGAGGGACACTAACTATCCAATTCTTCCTACTTCTGCTCATTAAGCTTTCTTATGAAACCTAGGACCACCTAGATAAGCATGGCATCACTCTCAGTGAGCTAGAACCATATCAATTAGCAAACAAGAAGATGCCCCTCACCCATGCCCATAGATTAATTGAAGACCATTCCTAGATGAGATTCTCTTTACCCAGATATGTCAAGTTAATAACCAAGAACTGCCATCACATAAAGAATATAGATTGTTGTAGGAACAGTAAATGTAATTTACTGTTATTCTTACCCTCAGGTGTCTGAGTCAGACACAGTTAATTGATAGGGGCATTATACCAATCCAAGGTTTGACGTACTTTAACAGAATCTAAGCATTTTCTAAAATCAGGTGTTTGCCAGGAAATGTGTTAGGTTATGGATTATTCGTGTTCAATAAAATGGTTCTCCTCTAAGATTCATGACTTTAGTAGCCCTGGGTAGTTGGCTATATTTCAGGATTAGACATAATTCCTTTCTTGTTCAGTAGGTCTTAAGTCTAATTAAAAGGCTGTTGGATACTGCCATCGTAGGTGGATGATACAACTGTACCATTAGGATCGTCATGCTATAATGTTCATTGTTGTGGGTCATAGACATAATGGCTAGGGTTGAACCGTTGGTGTGCTTGAAAACTTACATATTGCTTTCTGGTACCAAGAAATCTAGTACTCTGGAATGAGACTTTCAAATCAATTCCCCTGCAGAGGTTTCTGGGTGATGTGTCTGAAATGTCCAGTGTCTTTGTCAGTGGAAACATATCTTTGATATCTATAGGAAATAAAGAAATATGCATTGTTTTAAAAGTCTCTCAGATAATGTTGACAAACAATGTAAAAGAGGACTTCTTACTTATGTCTGGAGTTCAAGGAATGCCTTTGTGTATAAACCTTCAGAGAAAGAGAGAGAGGGAGAAAGAGAGAGTTTGAAAAACAAGCAAACAAAGCAAAACATACCAATGTTTCTTATAAAGAAATGGAGGAGTATTAAACCATATGTAAATTAAAAATATAGAAATATTTTGGTAAAGTTGAAAGTAAATTTTATTGGTTCCTGACTAATAATACGTTTTATTTCTCACAAGCTACAACTATTTATTTAAAATGCCAATGGAAATACAGGCATGTATATTTGTAACAAATGGTTACATTTTGCATAATGTCTTAGAAAAGTAAAGTTTTATATAATTTTTATAGTCCTGACATCTATAAGTTTCATTTATTTATATATCTAGGCATCTAAAAATTAATGATCTGACAAATAAAGACCAGGTTGGTCAAGACATAGGTGAAAATAATCAAACAGAAATAGTAGCACTGTATGTCTTGTGCATCAGTCTCAGTGGACAGTCATGTAAGACAAGTGGCTCTGGTTGTCTTAGACATAGAATAAAGCCATTACATACATCTTACTGAACAGCCACAAGAACAATTCTTAGAAGTGTTATCCATAAGAGAATGTATCTTTGGAATCAATTCAGAATCATATTCATATATACATTCCTAAAACTATGTAGCTTATTTTCTTGGACTTTTGTAAAGGAAGGTTGATAGATTGTAGTCTTGGGATTCATTAAAGCAAAAGAAAAAAATCCCTTCATCTCCAACAAAGCCTCTGAAATAAAGTAGGAGTATTAACACTGCTAATAGTAAGAGTGTTTCAGTCAGTGATTTAGGCATTAAACATCATTTTCCCTAAGACATAGCCTATGTTTCACACAGGATAACAGGAAGAAGTCTGAGTGGTGAAGTGACTACTTCAAATAATTCTGACCCAGCAGTCTAGAAACTATGTGACTGAATAAAACAGCCTCCCATCAAACAAGCAAGCATTTAAATATAACCAATTTTTCTATCTATTGAGTTTTACCAATATGAAATTAATTCCTCACTGTTTGAGCTCGAATTGCTAACTGAAGCGAATGCTGTGTAGTTTCAGCTCTGTTCTCTCTGTCTGTCACAGTGGACTACACACAACAAGACCATAAAATCCCTAAAGCAGTGGTTCTAGGGAAGCATTAGTGAAGGACAGATCAGTTGCTTGTCACTGTTCCCAGCTCTTTGACAGAATTAGGTATGGAGAAGTTGATCAAATGTTTAGAAGTCACATGTAAATGTAGGATTAAAGTAACAGGAAAGAGAAAAATTTTCAAAGACTATGTGGATATATATTACTAAAATTGGCAGTGTGACTTGGGAAAAGGTAAGCATTGGATACCACCCTGTTTTGATAGTTTCCTATGGGAAAACGAAGTGTTGACCAACTGTGGTGAAATGGGCTTTAAAATGCCACTGTCATCAACACAACAAATAATGTTTCCTGAAGCCTGACACACACATTCTTTTGTGTTATTTTCTTCTGCTTTGGTTGGATAGTGGCCTACCACATTCATCCAGAATGAATGCTGAGTAACAAAATCAGAAATTTGATGAGCAAACGGCTCTCCTGTAATTAACCTATTGTTCACTGAGGTTAAGAAGAGGCTATTAGTAAAAGCCTAGCAGCACACGACAGCCATGGTGAGGTTAAGAGCCAAAGCCATGTCAGAAATAAAACCTACACAATTTAAAATAAATTCAAGCTCCTTTTTGAGTCACGCATAATCCTTACTAGAGAGACTGAGGAAGGGGGATTGCAAATCCTAGGCCAGACCGATTGGCATGGCTAGAGACTTTTTGGAAAGGGGCAGGAATTGAATTAAAATTTGTCTTTAAAATATGATATTTAAAGTGCAGCAACTAGTGTGCAGCCAAAAAGCCTTGGGACTGGGGAAGTCAGTCGGAATAAGAGTGAGGTTGAAATGTGTCCAATCCCCCAATATATTCTCCTGATACCCGCAGGAGTTGGATTGTTGCTCCTTGCTCTTGGCCTGCATGTTCCAGAGGGCCAGATTACAGATTGAACTTTCTCTTTCCCTGTAAGAACACGTCAAGCTAGCACCTGGAATTCCTATTCGCTCAAATGAAGCATTTTCAGCATATTGGCTTAGACAATCATGTACACTTGGCTCCCAAAATCATACCCACTCCCCAAGGCTTTTTTAAGCATTCTTTATCCCTGTTGAGAAGAGCCAGTTCACTGAAAATTATCTCCCGAGAAAGCTGTTTCTCCCACAGTAACACACAAATGGGATCCTGGTAACCCATGTACCCGATTGTGCTTTTTTCTTCCACTCCAGCCCAATGTACAATACTTCCTGGACACATTGAAGGGAAAAAGCAGACCTATGCTGTCAAGCTAGAATAAAGAAAAAAATGAAGTTTAATATATACATATATAATTATATGTAATGTTTTTATTTAAATATAATACAAACATTATATGATATGTGTGTTTGTGTGTGTGTGTGTGTGTGTGTGTAAGATTCTGCTGCAATAGGTTTCCATATTACCCCATACCTCTTAATTTTAGCTACCATTTTTCTATTGCACTGTCAAGTATTTTACTCTAAACCTACCCTCTGTGGTTCTATATATTGTAGCTTGGTTGCTATCAAATTAACACTTTCTTTGTATTGGATAGTTTATATATTTACATTTCAATTGTTATCCCCTTTCCTGCTTTCCTCCTCTTCCATTACCCTCTCCCTGCTTCTATGAGGATACCCCCTCCCACCCACCTACTCCTACTTCAACACCCTGGCATTCCCCTACACTGGGGCATCAAGCCTTCACAGGACCAAGGGCTTCTCTTCCTATTGATGCCAGACAAGACCATCCCCTGCTACATACATGGCTGGAGCCATGTGTTCGCACATGTGTACTCTGGTTGTTGGTTTAGTCCCTGGGAGCTCTGGGGGATCTGGTTGGTTGGTATTGTTCTTCCTATGGGGTTGCAAACCCCTTCAGCTCCTTCAGTCCTTTCTCTAACTACTCCATTGGGGTCCCCTGCTCAGTCTGATATTTGGCTGCAAGCATCTTAATCTGTATCTACAAGGCTCTGGTAGAGCCTCTCAGGAGACATCTATATCAGTCTCCTGTCAGCAAGCACTTCTTGGCATCAGCAATGGTGTAACTCTTAATATCCACAGATAAGCCAACACATACTATATTTTTCTTTCTAGATCTGGGATACTTCTCTCAGGATCATTTTTAAATTTCCATCCATTTTCCTTCAATTTCATGATGTATTTTTTAATTGAATAGTACTCTATTTTATAAATGTTCTGCAATATACCACATCTTTAAACATTCTTCTGCTGAGGGACATCTGCGTTGTTTCCAATTTCTGGCTATTTCAAACAGAGCAGCAATGAACAGGTTGAGCAAGTGTCTCTTAGGGTAGGATGAAGAACCTTTAGGTACGTGCCTAAAAGTTGTATAGCTGGACCTTGAAATAGATTAATTACTTCTTTGTGATGAGTTACAATCTGATATCCATAATAGCTGTATACGTTTGCATTCTTTGGAATTATAAGATTTATAAAAAATGAAAAGGATTTACTTTAACTTAAAAGTCTAATAATTACATAAATAATGCATAGTGCTTGATTTGTAAAATAATGTTGAACAATTTAAAAACTCAGTGATCAGTGACCTATATGAATTTTCTCAATAAGTGAGTGAAATACTTAAGCCAATACAATGTACACTTCTTTAGGAAAATGTCATGACAAATTAAAAATTATGGATAAACATTGTTATTTCATAAATGTTAGACATTATAAAATGTTATATTCTTTATGCTTAATGAAACAGTGTCTGTATTTCACTTCACCCAGATTTGTCACTAAGAAAGACTTCTGTCAAACATGCTAACATAAGAGCAAAAATCAAAATAAAGTTTTACCCCACATAAGTACTGAACAAGTACTAAATAATTAGTCACATAGGATATAGAACTATCTAAAATATACCAAGTTCCTCATTGAAAAATAAGAGAAGCATTTTAACTAAACAGATTAAAACTTTCTCCCCCACCTCATGAAAATGGGTACTTGAGATTGCTCATGGATAATCCCCAGACACACCTTCAGTTTCATTAAGATGTATCTACAATATTTATACAGACCTAAGGAAATGATGGCAATGCTCTTGTCATTTTTCTGTATTCATTTGCCAAAGGAAAACTGCACTGATAATTACATACCAATTTTGCGTGTGAATGTTTGTAACCCCACAGTTGGATGTTTACAGAATGGTTTAAGGAGAATGCATAAAATATTATCCACAATTTAAATATTCAAGTTCATTTAAATGTTCATTTAAAAAATGTTACTAAAATACACAAGAATGGTTATCTGGAATTTACTTGCAATTTGAAAGAATTGCTAAGTAACATCACTGATTGAATTTTTTTTGAAACTTTATAATTAGATGACACAAATGTAAATTAGATTTGTTTTTTTCTTTAATGAGAATCCTCACTTCTACTTTTTTTGGGTCAAAACAGACTTGAGTCTTAAATGGGAGAGAAATAAATTACTGGAATGTATAAGAATGGAGATGCTGACAGAATGGCAAACAAGCAACGAAGATTTATTTTTTAATCAGATTTTCAATTTTGCTTTGTCTTATTTCTCTTCATCATCTTGCTCCTCCTTTTTTCTTCCTCCTGCTTTTCTTCCTCCTCTTCTTCCTCTTCATCTTTTAGAAAATTTCTGTCCACATCTTTAAACATTAACCCCCATTTCTGAAAGTGACATGCAGTTATGCCATCAGTGATGTCACCCTTCCGGAATAACATTCTACTTCATATTATCGGGGATTTCATAAGGATAACAGCACTTAAGCTTAAAAGCAGGTTTGTTATTTAGACCTCTCACAATAATTTATATATCACGTTTAGAAACTAGTTGGTCAGTTTATGTCATTTTAAATAATACTTAATTCATGATATTTAGTAATATTCAAATGATCAAAACTTATCGGAAAAAGGTTTCACATTAAGACTGTGTGTGTGTGTGTGTGTTTGTGTATGTGTGTGTGTAATGGAATTTCAGTAATAAACTGCACTAAATAATGTTATAGAAGTTCTGTGGCACCACGATGAAAATATATCCTGGTTAGCTAGTAAAAAAAAATCCTCTGTCTTTCTCATCTAAGGTCTATTTCTTAAAACACACAAATAATGTTACTGGAAGAATCCAGAACTGTGTATTTATAAACACACAATTTCCACAATGTATTTGGAAAAAAATTAAATTTCAAAAAATGAATCTCTCATGATAAGGCACAGTACACACTAGCATTCATGGCGGCCTAAGGAGCCTTTTCAGGACCTTAACTAATACTGAACTGGAATTTATGGCCTCAAAGCAGGACAGTCATCCAGGACAAGCCAGTGGGAAGGATTGCTGAAGTTAATGAAGATATTTAGTTGCAGGCTTAAACATGATGGTTAAAAGACTGAGAAGTACTCTGAAGGAAATATCAGAAACACTGGGACATCAGGGTGAGTGTCTAGGGCAGTTGTCCCCTCTTTATAATATTTGTACTGTAATAACAATTTTCCTTTTCCCTTTTAATTTTTATTAGTCATTTCATTCAGCTACATCTCAAGCAAGATATACCTCCCTGGTTAATCCTCCACAACCTCCCCATCCCATCTGCCCTATACCTGCTTCACTTTGCCTCTATGAGGATGCTCCCCCTACCCACACCCTCATCACTGCTCCAGCATCCTCCTAAGCTGGGGCATCCAACCTCCACAAGACCAAGGGCCTCCCCTCCCATTAATGTCCGTCAAGGCCATCCTCTGCTATATATCCAGCGGAAGCCATGAGTCCCTCCCTGTACACTCCTTGGTTGGTGGTCTACTTTGTGGGAGCACTGGGCAGTACAGCCACCCTACATTGTTCTTCCTGTGAGGTTGCAGCCCCCTTCTGCTCCTCTATTCCTTCTGCCATCTTCCCCACCAGGGTCCCCCAGCTCAGTCTGATGATTGGCCAAGAGCGTCCATATCTGCATTGGTAGGTACCAGCAGAACCTCCCAGGGAACAGCCACAGCAGGTGATAGGAATCAGCAAGCCCCTCATGACAGCAACGGGTTAGGGTTTGGTGTCTGCAGACAGGATGGATCCCCAAGTAGAGCAGCCCCCGCTCCATTGGATTTGAAGTAATTCTCTTCAACTAGCTGCTAAGCAATCTACCTGAGATCATCATCTAGTTCCTGAGGGGCACCTGACGGGATTACAAGTAGTAAAGTTAAAAGGTAACTCATGAAGATGCAGGAGAGTAGGAGATCATTCTCGTGAAACAAACTAACTGCCTTGTTTGAGAGTCCCAGGAAATGTGTGAAGAAAGGTATGAAGTCTGTTTTAAGATCATACATATTCAGGCTTTAAGCCTGTATCACTCTCCCTTTCACTCCTGGGAGTGACAGCTGTGCTCACATTGTCCAAACTTGGGCAGAATAACCTTTTAAAATACTGATTGCTTTTTTATACACATAGGAAATAAATGGCCACACACATATTTTTTTAATATTAGTATTTGCATACTGCAAATATGTAAATGTAATCTTTCTTAAAAATTTAGCATATGAAATATTAGATGTTGCTATTGGAAGTCTGAACATTTCATATAATGAAATTTGTCTTTGTTGTGGTTTTCATTGTTGCAATGAAAATACCATGACCAGAAAGCAAGTGGGGGAAAAGGATTTATTCAGTTTACACTTCCACATCAGTGTCCATCATCGGAGGAAGTCAGGACAGGAACTCAAGCAGGGCTGTAACCTGGAGGCAAGAGCTGGTGCAGAGGAAATGGAGAAGGCTGCTTACTGGCTTGCCCAGTCTGTCTTCTTATAGAAGAACCCACAATTACCAGCCCAGGGATGGCACCACCCACAATGGGCTGGGCCCAGCTGTTATGGCTTCCCTTCCCTCCAACTTCTCCCAGACCTTCACAACTTCCCCACCTGCCTCTTTCGTAAGCATACAAATAGTAGTAGTAGTAGTAGTAGTAGTAGTAGTAGTAGTAGTAGTAGTAGTAGCAGCAGTAGTAGTAGTAGTAGTAACAACCACAACACAATGAAATAAAAAAAACTGAAAAAAAAAGAAAAAAGAGACAAAGCAAAAATATAAGAAACATGCATAGACTCAGAGACACACATTTAGATACACAGATATTCTATAAAACACAAAACTGGAAATGATACCGTATACACAAAATCTTGTAAAGTTTGAAAAGGACAACTCTCTGCTCCTTCTTTATCACTGCACACCTTGTAGGTAAGAGAAATTTCGGCTCAAAGATTTTGTAGGTGGCTTGATGTCCCTCTTCCTCCACTCAAGGTCGTGCTTGCCTACAGGAGATGGCTCCTTCAGTCTCTGTATCTCCAGCCGCTAGGAGTCTCAGCTAGGCTCACTCCCATAGACTTCTGGGAGCCTCCTTCATGCCAGGTCTCTGGCTCATTGCAGAGATGCCCCCCTTTACTCCCAACCCTCTCTTGCCACACCCTGTCTACAACTGTTGCTGCCCATCCCAATTCGTGTTCCCTTCATTACCCCCTCCAGCTCAGTTCCCTCCCTCTCTCCATCCAACTCAAATATCTACTTTATTTCCCCTTCTAAGTGAGATTTGGCATCCTCCCTTGGGTCCTTCTGGTTATTTATTTGTGTCTGTGGATTGTAGCATTGTTATCCTTTACTTTATGACTAATATCCACTTATCCATGATTACATACAATGTATATTTTATGGGTCTGGGATCCCTGGATGGATGATTCCATCCCACTCAGGATATATTTTAGATGTATCTATTTGCTTGTAAATTTCATGATGCCTTGGTTTTTAATAGCTGAATAGTATTCCATTGTGTAAATATGTCACATTTTCTTTATCCATTCTTCAGCTGGATATTTAAGTTGTATATTGTTTCTGACCATTATGCATAAAGCTGCTATAAACATAGTTGAACAAGTGTCCTTATGGGGTATCTATTGAGGGCAGAGAAAAAAATAGAAATTGGGAGAAACTCATTTATAGTACTTTGAAATCCAAGTAAGAGTGCACCATAGAGCTGGTGCATTATCATGGGTCACTCAAGGTTTCAAGCAAGATAGTAGACATGATTAGAGCACATCATTAAGTAGATGATGCTGGTAGCTTTGTACAGGATATGTGGCAATGTGAAGAATGGAGACACTATTTTGCAGTACTTGAGCTGTGCCATAAAAATGGCACAAAAAAAGATTTTTTGAAAAAAAAGTTCTGGAAAAGAACCTACAAAATTGCTGAGTTATTTTGTGCTGGATATTTACTACTGAACATGGGGCCTTTCCTTAAGACTGGCAGGTAGATACCCAGTGAGAGTCCATTGCAAAAAAAAAAAAAACCTATTTTTGTATTTGTGAGTAGTTATCAACTCAAGATAGCTTCTGGGTTCATGATGTCCACTCGCTCTCTCATCATTGGGTCTTAACACTAATGTATTTATTTTAAAAATAAGCAAGATGTGTGGTGGAAGATATCTCATGTTTCTGAATCTTTTTTTTTCTTTTTCTTTTTTTCGAAGCTGGGGACCGAACCCAGGGCCTTGCGTTTGCTAGGCAAGCGCTTTACCACTGAGCTAAATCCCCAACCCCCTGAATCTTTCTTTTAAATTTAACATTATATGCTGAGGTTTTGTCTGTTTCTATGTGTTGTAATGCCAAGTGAAGCTCCCCAAGGCCTAGTTTCCCCAGAGACCAGCCAGATGTAGAACCAAGTAATGCTATATGACCTTACATTACTTCCAAGTTACTTCTGATTGGTGAATAAAGATGCTGATGGCCAATAACTGAGCAGAAGAGACAGAGGTGGCATTTATGGTTCTCAGATAGAGAGAAGAAGTTGAATGGAGAGAGAAGTCAAGCCGCTATGAGCTAGGTGAGATATAATATAATGTCCATGTGGGTTGGCTAACTGTAGTTAAGAGCAGACCACATGATACATGACAAATTATGTAATGGAATAATTGAGTGAGAAGCAGACTGAATAGCAAAAAGGATAGACATCTTCCCAGCTCTTGTGCTAAGTAAGGCTTATTGTGTGTGTCTTTTATCCAGGAACTAAATAATCATAGGCAGGATGGAAACCCAGGATTGGGATTAAGTATTTCCACAACAATTATATTATTAAACATTATATTAATTTATGTGGAATGTGAACATTTTAAACATGCTACTTGAATTCTGTACCACAATATATTTTTTTAATTTCTTACTGAAAAAAATATTCAAAATATGCATTGGTGTTAATTATTTCAGGTTAATTTGAATAATTAGAATGACCTCTATCAGAAATTACTTATTAAAAGACAATTTGTGAACTAGGATAATGTGGTATAATTAGCTGCATATTTCTTAGACTAAAGCTAGGCATGCCTATTATTTAGTCATTAGTGGATCAAACAAGTCAATTAAACTCATATGTTCTGTATAGTATAAAGTGGTATCTTATGATGAATATAAAATAACAAATAATAATGAAATTAATGTATGCACATAACAATTACCATGCTCATGCATATGTATTAGTGTAAAGCAAAGTATATTGGAACAATAATCTTAGGTAATATCTTATTAATAAATACTGTGTTTATATCAACAAGATTTTGCGTATCATTGAAATTTCTACTGAATCAATTTTTATAGGTTGAAATTTCCCTAAATTTTAGATTTTGGAGAAAATCAAAATGTTTCTATTTCTTAGGCTTCTTCGATGTTGAAAACGTTTCCTTTAGAAACCTGCTGATTTCCAATACAAAGTAGGAAGATGACAGCAGCCTGTTCTGGAGGCTATCTTTCAAAAATGTAACAATGAAACATGAATGACATTAGAATGTGATTAAGCATGAAAAATACAAAGGTCACATTTAGAATTATGTTGAAATGAGATTCAAAAGAGCCTCATTGTCTAGTTTCTAGATGACAACTTCCTTTCTTCTAATGGACAACCATTTTGGAAAATGAATATTATAAAATAATCTTCATTGCGGCATATCTTGTTTCATTCATCCTATTATTAATTTTACTAACAGCCTCAAGTCTTAAGTAGTATCGTACAATTTGCATTGTTGTGAAGAGACCCCATAACCAAGGCAATTCTTATAAGGACAACATTTAATTGGGGCTGGGTTAAAGATTCAGAGGTTCAGTCCCTTATCATCAAGGTGGGAACATAGCGGTATTCAGGCAGACATGGTGCAGCAGGAGTTCAGAGTTCTACATGTTCATCTGAAGGCCTCTAGGAGAATACTGGCTCCCAGATGGTTAAGAGGAGGGTCTCCTTGCCTACCCCCATAGTGAAACACTTCCTCCGACAAAGCCAAACCTACTCCAACAAGGCCACACCTCCTAATATTGCCAATTTCAGAGCCAAGCATATTCAAATTACCACATTCCACATCCTGGCCCCTCAGTCAATGGGGACCATAACATAATAAAAAACACATTTATTCCCACTTCCAAAGTCCATTGTAGGAGGAACTGAGTGACACTTCTGAATAAGCAGGAGGCCAGACAGCCACAAAGGCATCTTCTGCAACCTTCTGCAGGTTCCTCCCAACAGACAGTTGTCTGAAAGACCAAGGATTACTGATATAGAAAATTGGAAATTGTTTAGAAGAGATGCTTTTTTGAGACCAATGGGTCGGGGGTGGTGGGTATTAAAGGAACTTTCAGCAGCATTCAGAAGAGTTTGCTGTAATATTTCTCACTCGTTCCCAGAGTCTGTGCCATTATTTCTAGGCTACCTCACCTCTAAGCCCCAAGGGCAAGTAAGGTCCAGCAGTGGGCAGTCCAGGTCACAGGCAACAGTCCCCATTGTCTGTAACAGTCTCAACAATGTTTAAAGTCCAAAGTTCAAAGTCTCTTCTGAGATTCATCCAATTACTTAAATGTAATCCCCATAGCAAGATAGGAAACCAGCTGGGCAAATTCCGAACTATACATCTTCATGTCTGATGTCAAAGCAGACTTCAGATCTTCAACTCCTTTTGCATCTTTGTTGATGGCAACAAACTTCTTTCTTCTGGGCTCGTTCCACTCTATGTTAGAAGTTTTCCTCTGCGGGTATCCCACTGCTCTTGTATCTTTAATATTTTGGTGTCTTCAAGTCAACTTCAACTTCACAGCTTCTTGTTCCAATGTCTGGGATCCACACATGATCTTGTGGATTCCTCCAAAGGGCTTGGGTTACTTCTCAAGCTCTGCCCTCTGTAGCACTCTAGGCTTAGTCTGACTACATTATACTGCTCCTGCTGTTCTTGGTGGTTATGCTGTGGTACTACCATCTCCAATATGCTAGGGTCTTCTCTGCAACTAGGCTTCACCAGTAGCCTCACATAGGCTCTCTTCATGGTGCCAAACCTCAACATGACATGCTGTGATCAGATAGTCAAGACATGGACAATACTGAATATTAAAATGTAGTATTTGGCATGACTTGGAAATGATCATTGAAGAAATTCACTTTGTACTTATTTAACTTTTTATTGAAAACAGAACCTTCTCTCATACATTTCAAACATAATTTCATCCCCCTCCACTCCTCTTAGCTCTCCCTCAACTGTCCTCTCCCCCCCCCCTCTTCATTCTTTTCCTTTTCAGAAAAGAGCACTAGTCCAAGAGACTGTGGTCCCAACAGAACAAAAAAAAAAAAATAAGACAGGGCAAAGGCACTCATATCCAGGCTGTACAAGTTAACCCTATAGGAAAACTGGAGTCCCAAAAACAAACGTAAGAATCTGAGATAAAACCATTCTCACTGTTAGGAGTTCCTATATCTCAGAGGGGAGGTTCCCATAGAGACCTCCAATATAGACTTTCTGGCTGTCTCTTTATCTCTCTGTCTCTGTCTCTGTCTCTGTCACTGTCTGTCTCTCTCTGCATGTCTGACTCTGGGTCTCTGCTTCTACTTCCATTTCTACCTATTGCTGGAGAAGCCTCTGGACAAGGCACCAATCTTTGACCTGTGTGTGTGTGTGTGTGTGTGTGTGTGTGTGTGTGTGTGTGTGTGTGTGTGTGTGTGCTGTTAATTGTGTTTGGTTCTCCCCTACGTCTCTGGGCTATCCAGTCTCTGGGATGTGGCCACTCATCCAGTACAGGGAACGGGCTCTTATTCATGTCACAGGTGTCAAGTCAAACCAAACATTGGTTGGTCACTCCCGACTGTCCCATCATATAGACAGAACGGATTGCAGGTTTTGGATTTTGTGGTTGGGTTTGTGTTCAGGCTTCTTTCTGTGGCCTGCAGAGCAGCTTCTGGTGCCAAAGAGAATAGAAAACAGGAATTCATTCTCAGGTTGCCAGACAGGAGGAAAGAGTCATTAGAGAAGACTGAAAGCAATTATCATAGAAAACATGTGCCTCCAAGCCTGATGACTTGAACTAGGTTCAGAAAACCACATATAAAAGGAGAGAACAGACTCCTCCAAATCGTCCTCTCACCTCCTTATGTGTAACACAGCATAGACCTTTGCACATACATTCTAACACAATAACAAGGAAATAAAAATGACAAACATATGCAAAAATATTGACATAAAATGTCACTATAAAATGGCAGTAATAATGGACATTTGGCTAAGCCTTCAGTAGGAAATATAAGGCTTTGGAAAGAAATAGATAATATAAAAATGTTAAATTCAACCCATGGAAGTCCATGATTCTACTATAATTTTACCAGAGATAATGACTAAATAATAATAATTATAAACTCTGTTGCATATTTAATGCCATTATAATATTTGAAAGTAGAGGTGACAGCTGGAAAGAGTGGCCGAATATATTCATAGGATAAGAGAAAAGTTAGGTAAGGAAAATTCTTTTCGAAAAGAAGTGTACAATTTTAAAATTTGTATTAATAAATGCATAAAACTTTAAATGGGGGTAAATTACATTCACAGCAGCAAATGCTTTAAAGACATACCTACCCTTATTTTATCCCGACATTAAAATTGTAATGTTGCTTAATTTATTTAATGTTAACCAATAGCATTTACTGATAATTACTATACCTGCAATCTTAAAGCTTAATTACAAATTGAATTATTATTTTGAACTCAAAATATATAGAAATCAAAAGTTTGCTTTGCCTTTCTTTACCATCTAAAATATATATTTCACTAACTGGAAATGTATTTGAATCTTTGGAATAATATAAATATGTCTGACTTAAAGTGAAATTTTTAACCTATAATTTAGCATATAAATATGAATTAGCTGAAAGGTTAAAAGATTAAATGAGCAAGTCAGGTAGATGGTTTTCTGATGAATACCATTTTCTCTCAAATTTCCTGCCCTGTCACCTGTTTGATTGGTACTACATCCATTTACAAATTTGGTCAATGATAGTGATTTATCAATATCATCACAGAGTGATACGGGTTGCAAAAGCAAAACCTGCCACAGATTCAGATATCAGGGTTTTCTTTTTATTTTCTCCTAGTAATTATTGTCACAGTATCATATTGTCAGTACAGGTTAGGTGTGGTGGCACAAACCTGTCATCATAGCACTTGGCAAATGGAGGAAGGGGTTCAATAATTTCGTATCTACCTAGGGTGTTTGATATGAACCTGAGCATGGTAAAATCCCTTAATAAAAACAAAATTAACAAAGTAACAAACAATGAAAAATTATGTACAATGTATAAAAAGCACTTCAGCAGTTAACAAAAATTTGAGGGCATCCTAGGAGTGATTTTTCTCTCTTAAATCATTGCATATGCATGATGAATTTTTCAGGTGAAGGGATTAAAGTAAATTAATCACTCTGAATTTGAATATATGAATTAGGTGAAAGAGCTGTATCAAATTTTCTCAAAAGCATATATGCTTATAGTTAATTCCAAGGTTCTTTGACATATAATTATCTGATAAAACATCACATAGATTCAAGTTGCTTGCAATATGACTTTTGATACAAATGCACACTGAGAATGATTACTCACACAAACCATTTTTAGGACTGCATTTTTATTAATTCATTTTTAAAAATGTTTACAGATAATTTCCAAAATGCACTTCTTATGAGAGAGCAAATATATGTTTCTGAATGTCACATCTGAAATATAATTATTACCTTACTTACTTAAAGATAAATGAATTTACTGAAACATGCTGACATGAGAAATTATATCCTTGATTAAAATCACAATAAAGTGAAATATCAAAGTATTCATTTATTTGTGTATTCTAAATATAAACAGTATCAGTAGCAATTATGAAGAGATAATTAAATTGCAAGGCACCATATGTGGTGACTTTTATAGTTGCATTTATATTGATTACATGTAATTTTTATAGCCAGTCTCTTTTAACTTTATAAGAGAATATGCCAATTAAATACTTTTACTTTACTTCATTATAAATGAGGCAGTGCAATTGCTGTGGAAATGCTGTCTGATCTGAAATTCACATATTTCCGTATATTTAATATTACTCTTTTTGGCATTTTAAAGAACTATAAATATTACATGTAGTTGTTATGCTTATGCACTTTCTAAAAGATATTGAATTATATATTTACAGTTATAAAAATCAAAAATACTATTCATCTTAATCTAGGAAAATAATATATTCACCAGTAAAGATTAATATTAACACCTGTCTAATTGTTGAGCTTCAAACCCTAGACAAAGGGTTGAGGTGCCTATTAACACATCAAAGCAGAGCCAGCTGGCCACCAGGTTCACCCAGAATCCCTTAGTTCCTATATATTGGATAGTATACTATCCTCTCTACCTTGAACTCTCCAGTCCAGGAGCTTGGATGCCCTACCACCAAAGGCTATCACCTATATAATCCGGACATCTTAGTTACTCACTTCTTTTATCTTTGGCTTCTGGCTGCTACACCTGGTTCCCCCTTTCTACCATCAACCACATGGCCTGGAACAGCCTGGTCATGGACACTGGATTCTCCCAGATGTCTCTGCTTCTGGCTATGCTCTCCCATAAAACTATAATAAACTTTCTCCTAACCATACCTAGGAGCAGTCATGCCTTGTTCTTTCCTTTCCTTTCTATTTCTTTTTTAATTTCATTCACTAATAAATTTGGGATATTTGTACCTCATTTTATTCCATGCTCGTTAGTGCTTAATCACTTTATATTTTACCATGTGATGATTACAGATATTACACAATAGTTCAATTAAAAATATTTGTTTAATTCAAAATTTAAGGGTATTTTTGAAGCAGCATTATAGTTCTCCTTCTATTGAATGTTACAAATAAATTTATATAAAAGTCAATTATTGATGATCATTTCATTTTAATCTATATGAAAGCAAGTAATTTTTAAAAAGACATAATCCTATTTTGAGAATGAAATTATTATTATTATTATTATTATTATTATCATTATTTTCGCTTCATTAGAAAACATATGTCTTACTAAATGTAATGGTACCAATTTAAAAAAAAAACTCTTGAAGTTTATGTCTTTAACTTCACATACTATAATACGGTTGAACATTTAATGTGCTCAAAATCCCTTTATTACTGCATGATAACATTTTCATGGTTTTGAAATATAAAAGAGGAGTACATTCTAAACAAAATTTTCTTGAGAAATCAAACTGTTCCTCCAAAAGGGAATTTCTAATATCCCTCTAAAGATATCAATATAAAAAGAACAAAATGCACCAGGAGTAGTTATAGAAAAATACATAGCTAATTGAGCCACAGGAGGATCAGACCTTTGATGTTGGACACAGCAGCACAGAGACAAAGAATACAAATTTCCTCAGATGTCTGAACTCAGGGCATAGTACTGCTGAGCTCTAGTGATGAAGCTACCCACCACAGTACAGTGCTGCTTCTCTTGCAGATCCCATTTAAAATACTTTCTTGTCACTTAGAAACACACAAAGTATTTTTTTTTAATTGTCAACCCACTATAGATACGAAGTCACATCAGTATACTGCCATAAACAAACCCAGAAACATGCAAAATGACTTCCTGGTAAGGTAGATTTTGATCGTGGATTTACGAGATGAAAAATTGCATGCTGTAAATCTTATTTCATCTTGTAACTCTATCTGATGGTATATTTTGTCGGATTAGTTATTTTATAAAGCATGGATGTTTAAATAATCAATATCTGCCCACCCCAATTTCTCATTATTTTTATAATATGAATCATACCTTAGTTTCCCATCATATTTATCTATGTGAAATTATTTCCTTTTATGCATATATGCATATGCTTAATGAGAATGATTGGAAAAAATAAAATTTTGTGGCACAAAATAACCTAATGAATTTCATAGATTAACGGTTTTCACAAGCACATTCAGAAATCTGAACAGAAAGAGGATGATGCAATCTATGTTGTAAGATTTACTGTGTGAGCCAGGATATGGCAAACACAGAGTCGAATGCCAGCAGCAAACCACTGAACTGAGAATAGGACCCCCGGTGAAGGAATCAGAGAAAGAACTGGAAGAGCTTGAAGGGGCTCGAGACCCCATATGAACAACAATGCCAAGCAACCAGAGCTTCCAGGGACTAAGCCACTACCTAAAGACTATACATGGACTGACCCTGGACTCTGACCTCATAGGTAACAATGAATAGCCTAGTAAGAGCACCAGTGGAAGGGGAAGCCCTTGGTCCTGCCAAGACTGAACCCCCAGTGAACTAGACTGTTGGGGAGAGGGCGGCAATGGGGGGAGGGTGGGGAGGGGAAACACCCATAAAGAAGGGGAGTGGGAGGGGGAGGGTTTAGGGTATTGTTGGCCTGGAAACCGGGAAAGGGAATAACAATTGAAATGTAAATAAGAAATACCCAATTTAGTAAAGATGGAGAAAAAAATTATATACAATATACATATACAATGGGTTCATAAATACATAAATATACATAAATAATGTATCTTAAAATATCTCTTGTTTAAGAATTATGCTAATTATTTTTAATGTTTTTAAATGCTAATTTTTATTTTATTTAAAAATGCTAATTATTTTAAATCGCTATTAACAATTTATCCTAACTTTTTTTTAAACTAAGATTCTAACATGGAAAGACTGAACTGTTTATCATTAAATCACCTTGGCCTGACACAACCCTTTGTATAATAATCTCTCCACAACCCTTTGAACAACAGTATCTTCTCTTTTTCCCTCTCTTCGGAGGCCCCAGGTTCCTTTGGGGTGTCACACTCTTAAGATTTATCCTAATTTCTGTACCCCAATTTTCCATTGGCCTATTGCTTCACCCAGCCTCTAGTACATAAGAACTCAAACTCACAATCACAGACCTTGTATGAAAAACTGAAAAACTCTAAAGTCGGTCTAAACCACACTTAGTGCCATGTTTCCTATATAAAGTCACCATTCTCGGGCTAAAATACTTAGCAAAGACAGGCTCTGCCCCATCTCTAATCCCAAAGTTCCTTCCTTAAATTGGTCAAAATAAATATTCTCCAGGTATATGCATTCTGAAAAGAAGAGCTGAAATGGGAAAAAGGTTGCAAAATATGATTCTGTGCTTCTGATGTAATCTCAAATGGAGCTACCTTGACTGAGTGATAGAATCACCATCCCATATCAAGCCACACAGGGGCTTCAGAGAAACTCAGACTCTCAGTGCAAAGGTCTTGTGAGACTTGATTTTATTGTAGATTTTTGATCAATCTCATCCAAAAGCAAACAACACTTAAATGTCTCTGATTTCAGAGCTAAGAAGATTGTTCAGAAAGTAAAGTGCTTCTCTTTTACAGTCATGAGGTCATCCCTGAAACCAATATAAAAGGCCAAGATGGTGTGATCTCAGGAGTGGGGAGGGGAAAGCAGAAGGATACTGTAATGGCTAGTATTGTATGCCAATTTGGTATAAGCTGGAATTATCACAGAGAAAGTAGCTTCAATTGAGAAAATGCCTCTATGACACCTCTATGAGAAAGTGTAAGGCACTTTCTCAACTGGTTCTCAAGGGGAAGGACCCAGCCCAATGTGGATGGTGCTGTATCTGAGTTGGTAGTCTTGGATTCTATAAGAGAGCAAGCTGAGCAAGCCAGGGGAAGCAAGCCAGTAAGAAACATCTTTCCATGGCCTCTACATCAGCTCCTGCTTCTTGATCTTCTTGAGTTCCAGTCCTGACTTCCTTTGGTGATGAACAGCAATGTGGAAGTGTAAGCTGAATAAACCCTTTCCTCCCCAACTTGTTTCTTGGTCATGATGTTTGTGCAGGAATACAAACCCTGACTAAGACAAATAGGGGTATTCCTGTGACAACCTGACCATGTTTTGGGGAGGACTGTGGAAGGACTTTGAAATTTTGAGCTAGAAGAGTCATTGGAATGTTAAGAGCTCTGTGGGGTGTTCTGTAGGAGCTTGGAAGATAATGTTTGAGAACAGTGCAGAAGATGGAGGCCTGGCTTGTAACATTTCAGAGGGAAGATTAAAGAGTCTTGTCAGGGCTGTTGCTATTTTGATTGTGATGATTCTGTGGTTTTGGTTAGCTGGGGCTGAGGAATCAGCTGTGATTAACAAGACACCCAAGCTACTAGAGTGAACCTTTGTGTTACTGGGACTATTGATGCTGGTCAGCTGGAGCTAAGAAATTAATGGTGATTAAGAAGAGAACAGCATCAATTATGTGAAATCTTCTGGGAAGTGTTTACTGAGATCACAAAGATGCTGTGTTCCAGAGAAAGCCAAGGTTGTACCTGGTGCTGTGGCTAGACTTGGTAATATGTACCCATCACCCAGGTGGTACTGGTTTTGAAGGCATGAAGGGGTCATGAAGAGCAACTGAAGCTAGGCACTGTGAGAGGCCATGGAAGGCCAGTGGTGAAGGTGCAGCCTCAGTTGCAATTGATGACCCAGGACTGAAGGCCTCATGGAAAGGAGTTGAAGCTTGGTGACATGAAGAGAACCTGTGAGAAGTTATTGGTGAAGCCTAATTGCAGTGAAAGACAGTAGCATTTTAGAGATGCCAGTACCATGAGATGACCACCAAGAGCAGCAGCAACAGTAGATACAGGCATCTGCAGCCTAGAAGACAAGATGTGTGCTACAAAGGGCAGAGTTGTAGAAGTTACCCAAGCCCTTGGAGAAGCCTAGAAGATCATTGGTGGATTCCAGACATTGGATGGTTAGAGTTTGATTTTGCTTTTGATTGTGACTATACCCTGTTATTTTTCTCTCTTGAAGTTAGAAAGTATTTTAGTGGAGTCCACAGTTAAGAGACTTTGATTTTTAAAAGATATTGGATATTATAAATGAATTGAACTTTCAATATATAGAGACTGCATGACTCTTAAAGTTATTTCGATCTTGGGGATAAATAAGAAAATAAGGTTTAAGGCTTTATAGTGATGTGTCTGTGTGTCAAGTTGAAAAGTGGTCAATTGTACTGGCTGGTTTTGTGGGTCAACTTGACACAAGCTGGAGTTATCGCAGAGAAAGGAGCTTCAATTGAGAAAATGCCTCCATGAGACCCAGATGTAAGGCATTTTCTGAACTAGTGTCCAAGTGGGGAGGACCCAGCACATTGTGGGTGGTGGTATTCCTGGGCTGGTAGTCTTGGTTTCTCTAAGAGAGCAAGCTGAGCAAACCAGTAAGAAATGTCTCTCCATGGCCTCTGCATCACCTCCTGCTTCCTGATCTCCCTGAGTTCCAGTCCTGACTTCCTTTGGTGATGAACAGCAACATGGAATTGTAATTTCCCCCCCCCCAAAAAAAAGGATTTACTGTGTGATAGTCAGGTTAACTAACATAAATGATGTGGATTTAACAAATTTAAATCATAAGAATTTCATGAGACAACACGATTATTTTATTGAAATAGCAAATTAAATGTATATGTTTCTTTCTGTTTAATAATATAGAGGAGGAATTTCCCCAGTGATTCTACTCATTTCCAAATTCAATGTATCAGTAAAGGACACACAGATATAAAAAAAAAACAATAGTAGTAAATATAGTGAAATGAGCAATTGTAAAAAATTAATTATCTAAATTATATAAATCATGATCAGAATTTCTACCTCCATAATAATTAGTTCACTTGAAAGATGCTTCATCTGTCTTATGATAGCCTCAGGTGGAACAAATTAGACAAGGTTGAGATTTTACTTTATCCTAGAAGTCATACATAAGGTGTTAGATAATCAATTATAACTATAAAGGCTCCAGAAAGGGAAAATAGAGCTATTCAAAAACTGATGTAAATGTATTTTGAATATACACTGACCGTCATCTTATAGGCTATACCAATAATTACTTTCTGTAATGTTTGCATGTGAGTGCCTAGCTCAGAATTGGAGACATTTCTATAAATAATATGAAGTGATGGTGAGAGAAAAAATTATAGGACAAATGTTGGCAAATTTATCCAGAAAACATTTGAAGAGAAACCTCTAAGAATTCTAGAGAAAACGCTACTCTAAGATAAACAAGACATACACTTATGTTATGTAAGCCTTACTGGAAGCTGAACAGAAGTATGAGTAAATATTTATACCCTGGGATCTTAGTGCTTTTGATATTGACTCCATGACAGCCTTCAAATTGGCAGTTCTGGAGACTAGGCCTAAGAACTGGGCAAATCCAGACAGCTCAAGAAAGCCCAGGCAAGTCAGTTTCTAGAAAAGAAACAAAACTTCAGGCAGCTAGTCAGAAAACTGACCTACCCTCAAAAGCTGCCCTGCTTCCTGGCCTGAGGCAAAGACAATGAGTCAGCAGCAATTTCAGACTTCCTCACCAAGTTTCCAGACCTAGTCTGCAAGAGTTTCCAGCACCCACAACCCATTAATGGTTCCAAATGTTCCAGAATGTCCCTAGAGATGAAGAGTGATAAACATCAGCTACCCTCGGAAGTCCCCTAAGGTGCTTTAAATTGGGCCTGTGAGAGCTTTCTCCATCTTGTTAATTGGAGACCCCAACATGCTGGACTTCTGCAGAATTAAATAGTCTTTGTGTTTACATGCTATTTGAGTGTGAGATATCATTCTTCCATGATCCTTGGACACTTACAATATAGTCTTACAGACAAAAATAGACCTGGTGGGGTTTAGAAAACACGTTTTTTTCTCACAATATATAAGCTCAGCACCTCAAAGTTTCAGGTGTTGGTGACTTTTTGTTTGGTGAGTGAGAGCTCCATATTTCCAAATGCTACCTACTTAAGGGAGAGGAAAGTTAATGACCTGACAATACAAGGGAAAAACAAACAAAGAAACAAAAATGTGAGGTCACTCCACCAAGCCTGTTATTGTAGGACCGGATCAGCCCTACTTCTGGGAGTTCCCACTCATGAAAACATGGAGATGAAGAGCGATGCAACCAAGTAAGAGGTTTAATGATCCAGTGCACTGGGGTGGCCCTGTAATCGGGACAGAGGCGACACCCAGTAACAAAACCACACACCTTTTATACACTTGTGGAGGACAGCCTTTGGCAACAGCTTGAGTTGGTCCTTGATGATGCACATGGACCCTTACATTCATCAATGGTGAGATATCTTTGGCACATGGCTGGGGGACTGCAAAGGGCCCTTCCCTTTCCGAGGTTACTCAGATGGGGGACTGCTTAGGATGGTTAGCTCATTTCCTGGAACAGAGTGTTATCCTAAATTCTTTGGATGTCATGTGGTCAGGCATTCCCAGAGCAGCCTTCTCAGTATTCTCTGCCCTATATCTCTGTGTAAAGATTACATTTCTAAGTGTCTTCTTATTTTTTTTAAAGTTTTATTTATTTTATGTATATGAGTACACTGTAGCTGTCTTCAGACACACCAGAAGAAGGCTTCTAATCTCATTACAGATGGTTGTGAGCCACCATGTGGTTGCTGGTAATTGAACTCAGGACCTCTGGGAGAACAGTCAGCGCTCTTAACTGCTGAGCCATCTCTCCACCCTCTAAGTGTCTTCTTGAGGAAGTGGTGGTCTCACCCATCTCACCCTACTTTGTTTACCAAGGCAGTCACATTGTTGTGGTAACTAAGCTGAAAGAAAAGTTTCAATCCAGAGGAAAGATTCAGTCTTCATCTTGAAGATTAAGGAGCACTGAGGGAATCGGAGCCAGAATTTTCCTACTGACTAGGAAATCTTAATTAAAAGGAATCTTAGGCTACTGTAAAAAATAAAAATAAACTGAACTCTTAGAGAAATCTTGATACACTTGCACTCTAATTTGAAAAGAATTCTTAAGTAGTGACTCCCGAATTCCATTCCTGGTTTACAAGTAAAAGGGAGAAAAGTTCAGTTACAGTCTAACAGTTCTTCTCATCAATGGTGGCAAACATTTCAAGGAACCTATCCAGTGAGTTTGCCAAGGTCACCCTGTTGGACCCAAAGGACCACCACCAAAGATCATCCCCAAAGACCAAAGATTCGATGAAATCAGCAAGAGGATTTTTATTCCAAGCACACTAGGGTGCACAGTCTTAAGCCACGTGGGGGTAGAGGACTGCGGACCCTGAGTGCAGAACCTGGACAGCTTTTATAGGGTTTACAACAAAGTCTGCGCATTGCACACCAATCATTTCATTGTATCAAGACCCCTCGTGGTGAGAGCCAATCAACTTGTGCCACTCCGTAGTTTCTAGGCCAATCAATTTAAATTATCCGAGCCCACGCTCCATGGGCCAATCAGTTTCCTATAGTCTTGGAGGTCCACATTTGCACAGACTTCCGGGGGTGTGACAGATTGTAGTTAAGACAGGTCACAAGGGCTTTCCTTTTATGGCGCAAGCAGTTTACAGAAGCTAGATAAGTGGTTAGTCAGCTCATTTCCTGTTTCTTACTAGGCTGGGATCACGTACTTAAGGGTCTATCTTATGTCCTTTCACCTAGCTCTGTGTAGAGAGCAGGCTTTTACCTACTTGCTTGTAGAGAGCAGGGTCTGGAATTTGAGGTATTTAGGGCTTCTCAAGGGTGAGGTAGTATTTTAACATTTCTAAACTTCTGACTTCTTGGCTGCATTTCTCACTCTTTCAATCCAGCAATCTTTTCACCCTAATTCAGCCTTTGAGACCAATTCAGGCCTACCTTCAATTCTGTTAATAGCATTATTTCAACCTATTTCTTACAATTAATATTGAAAGTCATTAATGAAGCATTTCTAAAAAAATTAATTTCAAATACAGACAGTAGAGCACAAGTTATAAAGCTATTAAAACACCTTAAGAGTTCTGAGTGTTTAAATTCTAAGAGGTTAAACAATTAAAACATCCTTATAATTCTGAATCACAAAGTAACTTTTCATTTACAAAACAGAATTTTAATGTCATTTTATTTAGTTAAAGTAGCTTCAATTATGTATCAATTTATGATTACAAAAATATTAAAATATACATATTGATTGAATAAAAAAATCATTATTATTATTTCACTACTCTAAAACCAACTTGCTCTGTCTAGCAAAACTCACCTTACATTCATGCCTGTACTCAAGGTCCATTTTTGTGTCACTGTGTACATAGCCCCTGAACCATTTTGACAGTGATCTCACATCTTCTGTACTCTGTAGATACATGGTGAACAGATTGCTGCTCATTTTAAAATTAGTTACTTTGTAACGCTAAAGTTAGGATAGCATAAATCAACTCATTTTATATAGGTCTAATTACATCTTGTAAATTATCGTCAGTGTTAGGTAAACTGCTCAAAATATTGTGGTGCTTAGATAATAAATTTATAAAAAGAAATAAAACAAGTGAGGATGAAACTTCCAAGTGTGTCCTGTACACCCGCAATGGATGACATATAAATCTGCATATTAGTTAAAGTTTTATAAATTCCCTACCTGTCAATTTTCATCCTTATTTACTATGAGTTCTTTTCATGATTATTTCATTTTCTGGTCTAAGTTGAGAATAGGTTGACACTTTTACTTTGAGGTATTTTATTCTGTGCAAATGCCCTTTTCAGTATGCATATATAAGAGGAATAGGAATTCTCTACTTTGAAAGCACCCAATTGCATGTATTAAAAATTACAATTTATAGAGAGTCATTTATGCAGAAAAACCAAAGAATCAAAATTTGCACGGTACTTAAGAAGGAAGCCTGCTTCAGTTATATTAGGTCATTTGTAAATTTTAAATATCATTTGAGTGATAATTTCCTGTGCTTCCAACCTCATAAAACATATCATCCTAACGGTGTTTTGCTGTGAATATTTCTGAAAGCTAAAAATAGTCTTTGTCGGATTAAACTTTAAGATTCATCAGTGAGGCAAATCATCTCTCAAATTGCTCAAAGACTGTCTCCGTAGATACTTCTCTGCCCATACTGAATACAGAAGAGCTAATGTGTGAATCAAAGTTTTACGTTTTAATTATCATGCCTAAGAGATTCATGAAACAAGATTGCCTCTAATATGCAAGCCCATTGCCCAAGGACAGGTAATTCCTGAAATGCTGGAGGCCATTGTTTATGGGAGATAAAGAATCACATGTTTTCACTCCCCTAAACAATTTTGTTTGTCTCATCTGACCTGGACTGGATGTGTTCAATCACATGTGGACATGGAGAACATGGGCAGGAATGTGGCAGGATGTATGGATGCTTACCCCTGATTGGATATAGGCAGGAAATGCATAGGCAAGAAATGTTTTAGAATATATGCTTTCCCCTGATTGGATCCAAGGAAACATGTAGTGGCATGTTGAAATTGACTTTTTAACCCATTGTAAGTCTTGATTCAGGTGACTATTTTCTAGAAACCTACAGGTGGACCTGGCCAGAACATCCATCAACCTTGTCAGTACTTAATTAAAGCTGGCTTCAAATTTTGCTTTAAACTGTGATAGTGTGTCTTATTCTTGACCAGTGGGATTAACACAAGAATTTACCAGTGCTGCTGTACAGCCATTTTATAAATGATATACATTGTCATTCTTCTCTGCTCAGTAATACTAGCTATAAAATAAATTTAATATTATCCTCAATAATCTACTATAAAGTGATTAACTTAATATACCTAAATATTTATTACTTAGCCGCTGAAATATTTTGTGAAAAATGGACAATATTTAAATAATGCTTTAATGATATATTTGATTTTAAATACAATCTCTTTTTGGAATGATGGGTCTTGCTTCATATGAAAACTTTGAATCCTTTAATTCTTCTCTGTACAGAGACTCTACATGCATCTATGCATATATCTTGATGTTTGTCAAATGCGTGTAATTCTTTTCAGCCAGCCAGTGGGTAAACATCTTTGCCACCAAGCCTGGTGACCTGAGTTCAGTCCCCAGAACCTACAGTATAGACAAAAAGGATCAACTTTTGCAAATTGTTCTATGGCCTGCACAAAGTACAAAGGCACATACACTATGCTTTCCCAGAAATAAATGATTAATAAACAAACAAATAAATGTAACTTTAAAATGTTGTGGGTTACTTCTTGGAGTTTGAGAGAAGATGGATTAGCAGTTAAGCTCACCTGCTTTTATGCACAGAAACAAAGTTCAGACTCCAATATAGATATGGATTATAACACCCTTTAAAACCAACTCTAGAGGATCTGACAACCTCTTGTTCATGTGTAGGAACACACATTTGCATACACACACACACACACACACAAACACACAAGCAAAAATAGATCTCTCAAAAGAAGTACATATATTTACTAAGGAAGATTGTGTAGCAAAGGATGGCCTTGCTGGGCACCAATGGAAAGAGAAGAACTTGGTCTTGCCAAGGTTTGACCCCCAGTATAGGGGATTGTTGGAGGAGAGGGGGGCGTTAAAGAGGCAGGGATGGGGAGGGGAACACCCTTACCGAAAGGGAAGGGGAGGGGTTGGGGGCTTATGAGCAGAAAACCAGGAAAGGGAATAACATTTGAAATGTAAATAAGAAATACCTAATTTTGAGAGAGAGAGAGAGAGAGAGAGAGAGAGAGAGAGAGAGAGAGAGAGAGAGAGTAAGAAATACCTAATTTTGAGAGAGAGAGAGAGTAAGAAATACCTAATTTTGAGAGAGAGAGAGAGAGAGAGAGAGAGAGAGAGAGAGAGAGAGAGAGAGAATTGGGCTCACAGGAGAGCACTGGCCTTTCAATGTATTCAGCTAATTCTCCTGTTTTTGTTGTTTTTTTTATTTTATTTTCCTTGGATATTTTATGTATTTACATTTCAAATATTATCTCCTTCTTCCCTTGTCCATACTGTCTCATTCCTTCCCCTGTGTCTATGGGAATACTCCCACTCCCACCTAGCCACTCCCAGCTCAACATCCAGGCATTCCCCTAAATTGAGGAAATGAACATTCACAGGTCCAAGGGCTTTTCCTCCTATTGGTACTGGAAAATGCCATCCTCTGCTACATAAGAGACTGGAGTCATGGGTCCTTCCATGTGTACTCATTGGTTGGTGGTTTAGACCCTAGGCACTCTGGTCAGGTCTGCTGGTTGATATTGTTTTGCTTTCTATAGTGTTGCAAGCTGCTTCAGCTCCTTCAGTCTTTTCTCTAATTCCTCCATTGAGGTCCCCTTGCTCAGTCCAATCATTAGCTGCAACCATCCTCATCTGTATCAGTAGGGTTCTGTCAGAGCCTTTCAGGAGACATCCATATGTGGCACCTGACAGCAAGTACTTCTTGGCATCAGTAATAGTGACTGGGTTTGGTAGCAGCATATGGGATGAATCTCCAGATAGGGAAGTCTCTGGATGACCCTTTCTTCAGTCTCTACTTCACTCTTTGTCCCTGTATTTCTTCCTGTGAGTATTTAGTTCTCCCAACTAAGAAGGACTGAAGGATCCACGTTTTGCTCTTCTTTCTTCTTGAGTGTCATATGATCTATGATTTTTTTCCTTAGGTACTCCAAGCTTTTGGGCTAATATCCACTTGTCAATGAGTACATACCCTGTGTGTTCTTTTGTGATTAGGTTACCTCACTGAGGATGATATTTTCTGGTTCCATCCATTTGCCTATGAATTTTACAAAGTCATTGTTTTTGGTAGCTGAGTAATACTCCATTGTGTAAATGTACACATTTTCTGTATCCATTACTCTGTTGAAGGCCATCTGGGTTCTTTCCAAGTACTGGGTATTATAAATAAGTCTACGATGAACATAGTGGAGAATATGTTCTTGTTATGTGTTGGAGTATCATTTGGGTATATGCCCAGGAGTGGTACAGCTGGGTCCTCCAGTAGCACTATGTCCAATTTTCTGAGGAACCTCCAGACTGATTTCCAGAGTTGTTGTTCCAGCTTACAATCCCACCAACAATGGAGGAATATTTCTGTTTCTCCACATCCTAGGAGCATTGGTCTTCACCTGAGTTTTTTTATCTTGGCCCTTCTGACTGGTGTGAGGTGGAATCTCAGAGTTGTTTTGATTTGCATTTCTCTGATGACTAAGGTTGTTGTACATTTCTTTAGGTGTTTCTCAGCCATTCAGTATTCCTCAGTTGAGAATTCTTTGTTTAGCTCTGAACCCCATTTTTTAATAGGGTTATTTGTCTCCCTGCGGTCTAACTTCTTGAGTTCTTTGTATATTTTGGATATAAGGCCTCTATCTGTTGTAGGATTGGTAAAGATCTTTTCCCAATCTGTTGGTTGCCGTTTTGTCCTAACCACAGTGTCCTTTGCCTTACAGAAGCTTTGCAGTTTTATGAGATCCCATTTGTTGATTCTTGATCTTAGAGCATAAGCCATTGGTGTTTTGTTCAGGAAATTTTTTCCAGTGCCCATGTGTTCCAGATGCTTCCCTAGTTTTTCTTCTATTAGTTTGAGTGTATCTGGTTTGATGTGGAGGTCCTTGATCCACTTGGACTTAAGCTTTGTACAGGGTGATAAGCATGGATCGATCTGCATTCTTCTACATGTTGACCTCCAGTTGAACCAGCACCATTTGCTGAAAATGCTATCTTTTTTCCATTGGATGGTTTTGGCTCCTTTGTCAAAAATCAAGTGCCCATAGGTGTGTGGGTTCATTTCTGGGTCTTCAATTCTGTTCTATTGGTCTATCTGTCTGTCTCTGTACCAATACCATGCAGTTTTTATCACTACTGCTCTGTAATACTGCTTGAGTTCAGGGATAGTGATTCCCCCTGAATTCCTTTTATTGTTGAGGATAGTTTTAGCTATCCTGAGTTTTTTGTTATTCCCGATGAATTTGCAAATTGTTCTGTCTAGCTCTTTGAAGAATTGGATTGGTATTTGAGAGGGATTGCATTGAATCTGTAGATCACTTTTGGTAAAATGGCCATTTTTACTATATTAATCCTGCCAATCCATGAGCATGGGAGATCTTTCCATCTTCTAAGGTCTTCTTCAATTTCTTTCTTCAGAGTCTTGAAGTTCTTATTGTACAAATCTTTTACTTGCTTGGTTAAAGTCACTCCGAGGTACTTTATATTATTTGGGTCTATTATGAAGGGTGTCGTTTCCCTAATTTCTTTCTCGGCTTGTTTCTCTTTTGTATAGAGGAAGGCTACTGATTCATTTGAGTTAATTTTATACCCAGCCACTTTGCTGAAGTTGTTTATCAGCTTTAGGAGTTCTCTGGTGGAACTTTTGGGAACTTAAAGATACTATCATATCATCGGCAAATAGTGATATTTTGACTTCTTCTTTTCCGATCTGTATCCCCTTGACCTCCTTTTGTTGTCTGATTGCTCTGGGTAGAACTTCAAGAACTATATTGAATAAGTAGGGAGAGAGTGGGCAGCCTTGTCTAGTCCCTGATTTTAGTGGGATTACTTCAAATTTCTCTCCATTTAGTTTAATGTTAGCAACTGGTTTGGTGTACATGGCTTTTACTATGTTTAGGTATGGGCCTTGAATTCCAATTCTTTCCAGGACTTTTATCATGAAGGGGTGTTGAATGTTGTCAAATGCTTTCTCAGCATCTAATGAAATGATCATGTGGTTTTGTTCTTTCAGTTTGTTTATATACTGGATCACGTTGATGGTTTTCCATATATTAAACCATCCCTGCATGCCTGGGATGAAGCCTACTTGATCATGGTGGATGATTGTTTTGATGTGCTCTTGGATTCGGTTTGCCAGAATTTTATTGAGTATTTTTGTGTCGATATTCATAAGGGAAATTGGTCTGAAGTTCTCGTTCTTGTTGGGTCTTTGTGTGGTTTAGGTATAAGAGTAATTGTGGCTTCATAGAAGGAATTCGGTAGTGATCCATCTGTTTCAATTTTGTGGAATAGTTTGGATAATATTGGTATGAGGTCTTCTATGAAGGTTTGATAGAATTCTGCACTAAACCCGTCTGGACCTGGGCTCTTTTTGGTTGGGAGACCTTTAATGAATGACTGCTTCTATTTCCTTAGGAGGTATGGGGTTTTTTAACTGGTTTATCTGTTCCTGATTTAACTTCGGTACCTGGTATCTGTCTAGGAAATTGTCCATTTCCTACAGATTTTCAAGTTTTGTTGAATATAGGCTTTTATAGTAAGATCTGATGATTTTTTGAATTTCTTCTGAATCTGTAGTTATGTCTCCCTTTTCATTTCTGATTTTGTTAATTTGGACACACTCTCTGTGTCCTCTCCTTAGTCTGGCTAAGGGTTTATCTATCTTGTTGATTTTCTCAAAGAACCAACTTTTGGTTCTGTTGATTCTTTCTATGGTCCGTTTTGTTTCTACTTGGTTGATTTCAGCTCTGAGTTTGATTATTTCCTGCCTTCTACTCCTCCTGGGTGTATTTGCTTCTAGAGCTTTTCAGTGTGCTGTCAAGCTGCTGACATATACTCTTTCCTGTTTCTTTCTGCAGGCACTCAGAGCTATGAGTTTTCCTCTTAGCACAGCTTTCATTGTGTCCCATTAGTTTGGGTATGTTGTACCTTCATTTTCATTAAATTCTAAAAAGTCTTTAATTTCTTTCTTTATTCTTCCTTGACTAGGTTATCATTGAGTAGAGCATTGTTCAATTTCCACATATATGTGGGCATTCTTTCCTTATTATTATTGAAGACCAGTTTTAGGCCGTGGTGGTCCGATAGCACGCATGGGATTATTTCTATCTTTCTGTACCTGTTGAGGCCCGTTTTTTTTGACCAATTATATGGTCAGTTTTGGAGAAAGTACCATGAGGAGCTGAGAAGAAGGTATATCCTTTTGCTTTAGGATAGAATGTTCTATAAATATCTGTTAAGTCCATTTGGCTCATGACTTCTCTTAGTCTGTCTATGTCTCTGTTTAATTTCTGTTTCCATGATCTGTCCATTGATGAGAGTGGGGTGTTGAAATCTCCCACTATTATTGTGTGAGGTGCAATGTGTGTTTTGAGCTTTAGTAAGGTTTCTTTTACGTATGTAGTTGCCCTTGTATTTGGGGCATAGATATTTAGGATTGAGAGTTCATCTTGGTGGATTTTTCCTTTGATGAATATGAAGTGTCCTTCCTTATCTTTTTTGATGACTTTTAGTTGAAAATTGATTTTATTTGATATTAGAATGGCTACTCCAGCTTGCTTCTTCTGACCATTTGCTTAGAAAGTTGTTTTCCAGCCTTTCACTCTGAGGTAGTGTCTGTCTTTGTCTCTGAGGTGTGTTTCCTGTAGGCAGCAGAATGCAGGGTCCTTGTTGCGTATCCAGTTTGTTAATCTATTTCTTTTTATTGGAGAGTTGAGGCCATTGATTTTGAGCGATATTAAGAAACAGTGATTATTGCTTCCTGTTATATACATATTTGGATATGAGGTTATGTTTGTGTGCTTTTCTTCTCTTTTTTTTTGTTCCCAAGACGATTAGTTTCTTGCTTCTTCTAGGGTATAGCTTGCCTCCTTATGTTTGGCTTTACCATTTATTATCCTTTGTAGTGCTGGATTTGTAGAAAGATATTGCGTAAATTTGGTTTTGTCATAGAATATCTTGGTTTCTCCATCTATGTTAATTGAGAGTTTTGCAGGATACAGTAACCTGGGCTGGCATTTGTGTTCTCTTTGTGTCTGTATGACATCTGTCCAGGATCTTCTGGCTTTCATAGTTTCTGGCGAAAAGTCTTGTGTGATTCTTATAGGTCTGCCTTTATATGTTACTTTACCTTTTTCCCTTACTGCTTTTAATATTCTTTCTTTATTTTGTGCGTTTGGTGTTTTGACTATTATGTGACGGGAGGAGTTTCTTTTCTGGCCCAATCTATTTTGAGTTCTGTAGGCTTCTTGTATGCCTATGGGTATCTCTTTTTTTAGATTAGGGAAGTTTTCTTCTATGATTTTGTTGAAGATATTTACTGGTCCTTTGAGCTGGGAGTCTTCACTCTCTTCTATACCTGTTATCCTTAGGTATGATCTTCTCATTGAGTCCTGGATTTCCTGTATGTTTTGGACCAGTAGCTTTTTCTGCTTTACATTATCTTTGACAGTTGAGTCAATGATTTCTATGGAATCTTCTGCTCCTGAGATTCTCTCTTCCATCTCTTGTATTCTGTTGGTGAAGCTCGTATCTACAGCTCCTTGTCTCTTCTTTTGGTTTTCTATATCCAGGGTTGTTTCCATGAGTTCTTTCTTGATTGCTTCTATTTCCATTTTTAATTCCTTCAACTGTTTGATTGTGTTTTCCTGGAATTCTTTCAGGAATTTTTGTGACTCCTCACTATGGGCTTCTACTTGTTTATTTATGTTTTCCTGGAATTCTTTTAGGGATTTTTGCGATTCCTCTCTGTAGGCTTCTACTTGTTCTCTAAGGGAGTTCTTCACGTCTTTTTTGAAGTCCTCCAGCATCATGATCAAATATGATTTTGAAACTAGATCTTGATTTTCTGGTGTGTTTGGATATTCCGTGTTTGCTTTGGTTGGGAGAATTGGGCTCCGATGATGCCATGTAATCTTGGTTTCTGTTGCTTTGGTTCTTGTGCTTGCCTCTCGCCATCAGATTATCTCTAGTGTTACTTTGTTCTGCTATTTCTGACAGTGGCTAGACTGTCCTATAAGCCTGTGTTTCAGGAGTGCTGTAGACCTGTTTTCCTGTTTTCTTTCAGCCAGTTATGGGGACAGAGTGTTCTTCTTTCGGGTGTGTAGTTTTTCCTATCTACAGGTCTTCAGCTGTTCCTGTGGGCCTGTGTCTTGAGTTCACCAGGCAGGTCGCTTGCAGCAGAAAAGTTGGTCTTACCTGTGGTACCGAGGCTCAAGTTTGTTCGTGGGGTGTTGCTTATGAGTTCTCTGTGGCGGCAGCAACCAGGAAGATCTGCACTGCCCTTTCTGGGAGCTTCCGTGCACCAGGATTCCAGATGGCATTTGGTGTTTTCCTCTGGAATCAGTAATGTGTGCAGATTGCAGTCTCTTCTCGTTTCCCAGGTGTGTCTGCCTCTCTGAAAGTTTAGCTCTCCCTCCCATGTGATTTGGGTTGCATTTGATGTTTTTATATGATGGGAGGAATTTCTTTTCTGGTCCAATCAATTTGGACTTTTGTTGGCTTCTTGTATGTTCATGGGCATCTCTTTCTTTAGGTTAGCGAAGTTTTGATCTATAATTTTTGATATTTACTAGCCCTTCAATTTGGAAATCTTCATTCTCTTCTATATCTACTATCCTAGGTTTGATCTTTGCAGTGTTTTGTGGAGTTCCTGAATGTTTTGGTTTAAGAACATTTTGTGTTTTATATTTCGTTCGATGGCTGTGTCAAAGTTTTCTATGGTATCTTCTGCCCCTGAGATTCTCTTTTCAATCTCTTGTATTCTGTGGTGATACTTATGTCTATGGCTTCTGATCTCTTTCCTATGTTTTCTATCTCCAGAGCTGTCTCCCTTTTCTATTTCTTTATTGTTTCTATTTCCATTTTTAAATCCTAGATAGTTTTGTTCAATTTCTTCACCTGTTCGGTTGTGTTTTTCTGTCATTCTTTAATGGATTTTTGTGTTTCCCCTTTAAGGGCATCTACTTGTTTACCTGTGTTGTCCTGTATTTCCTTTGTCCTGTATTTGTTTGTTTCTTTTTTTGGGGGGGGGGAGAGCTGGGGATCAAACCCAGGGCTTTGAGCTTGCTAGGCAAATGCTCTACCACTGAGCTAAATCCCCAACCCTGTCCTGTATTTCTTTAAGTAAGTTTTATTTATGTCTTTCTTAAAGTCATCTACTATCATCATGAAATGTGATTTTAAATCCAAATCTTTCTTTACTGGTGTGTTGGGATATCCAGATTTGGTGGGAGAACTGGGTTCTGATGATCTTGGTTTCTGTTGATTTGCTCCTTGTACTTGCCTCTTGCCATCTGGTTATCTGGGATGTTAGTTAGTCTTGCTGTCTCTGACTGTAGCTTGTCCATCCTGTGGGCCTGTGAGCCTATGAGCCTGTAATATCAGCTGTGAAAGTACTCCTTTGAGACCAGATCTCTCTGGACAGGTTTAGGGTCTGGAGGGCTGTGCACAGCCTTAGCCCTGGGTGGAGATGGAGACCTGAATGAACCTGTCCAAGGCTCCTACTCTCTCTGTGCTCCTGGAAGATCTCTCTTTCATAGTCAGTGGAGAGGCAGTGGGGTCCCACCTGTGGGCTGTGGGCTTAGGACGAGAGTGCTCCTGGAAGACTACCTCTCTGAAGGCAGGTTTTGAGTCTGAGGTCTGTGGGACAGCCCAGGTCGAGGTGCAGAGTGTCAGCTAACTCTTAACCTCATTACTTCAAATGTTCTGCTTTTAAACCTGTTTTGGCATGACATCCAATACATGTTAAAAGATTGAAATCGAAGTGTTTTGCCTACTTTATACACTCTGGATAATATTAGGTATTATTAGGTATTATTGCTTTGAAGGTTTTGCCATAACCAAATTGAAAAACATATCTAAATCTTCCTGCTATCTCTTCTTGTTCCATAAATCTAAGAAAGAAACTTAAAAGTGCAATCAAACATGGAACCACATTGTCTGTGCCTTGGCCTGGTGAGTTCTGTGGTGAGCATTCAAGGGTGACCTGGGTCTTTCAGGATTGAGAAGTAGATTGATTTTTGCTTTTCTTGGCATTCTTATTGCAACCCAGCTGACAGGTAGAGTGTATTCATAATTAAAGGGAAGCCAAATAGGTGCAAACCTGATTCTGGATCAACTGTCTGGGTGTTCTTTAACAGCACTTTGCTCTAAGGATATCTTTTGACACTGTGAGATTGTTTTCCTCATTAAGAATATTGATGCTTTAGCATTAGAAAAGGTCAAAGAGACTTTCAAGTATTTAAAAAATTCGCTATCTCATTATGTAAATCAGACATTGACAGGGGTTTCTCTAAAATCAGGCCATCCTTGATTACTCATGGGAACTTAATGGAGGAATAAACTCTTCATTATACCTGTATGTATTATGGGAAGTTATTTTTATAAGTAAGATCATGAAAATCAGAATCAGCTCTGGAATATGCTACCTTGCTTCAGATCTGTGTAGGAAGTTATTATAGATAGTTTCAAATCAAGAATAGTTATAGAATAGTATTTCACTGTAATCATATTTTCTCTTGGGACCAACCCTGGTCTCTTTAATGGCTAATGATTACTTATGTAACTAGGATTCAAATTGAAGCAGAAACCACCACATGTATATTTTTATTCATGTATACTCAATATATATACCCACACATATGTATATGACAGCTTTTTAAAAATATATAATGTATATAGATTTCAACATTATTTCTTTTGTTTTCTCCTCTTGCTAATCATTGTTCATCTACCAATGTCTTTTTTCTTTTAATATAATGGTTTTCTGTACCTATGTACAACTCAGATAACACAAATGAAAGAATTCACTCAATATTTGTCTTTCTGATTGTTACTTCACTAGCATAAGAGTCTAAAGTTGAATCAATTTTCTAGTGAAAAGATCAACTATTAATATATATTACACAGATAGAATAAGTTGAATGAAGATAGAATAAGTCATGTCCTGTTTGTAGTTAGTTAGTGGCTATAAAAGCATGGTGAACTGCATTTCATAGCTCAGCTTCCCCATTTGCCAGTTAATGCAATTAGGCAATGAAATACTACATGTGTCTGAACTTCCTCTAGAAGGAAGGTGGTCTAGATAAAGAGGAATAACCTTTGTTGATAGCCATTCCTAAATAGATTTTTCAGACTGCAATTTTAAAAATAAGCATGGACTGTCCATCCTAATAGTATACACACCCTCACCCCACAGTGGTCTGCCTGAGACAGTTGGTAGAATTCAGTGGCATTCATGTGATCCCTGGATCCCTATTGTCTAGCAGTGGTCTGGCTCCTGAGACAGGAGGAACCTCTTGGTCCCAGTAGCGTCCTGCCCTATCTTGGAAATCTTCTGTGGCCCCAAAGCTAACCAGCTTGAAACCCTGCCCAACCACTCATCCTAGTTGGTCCTGCCGGCCAACCCAGTTAGGTCTGACTGGGACACATCCTGTGGGATAGGATCCACCCAATTTTTACCCTGCAGAGTGGGGTCTGCCTAAGGCATGGGCAACAGAGTAATGTACCCTGATCTCCAAAGTGTGGCCTACATCTCATCAACCCCTTCCCAATCCAAAGAAATCCAGCTGCCATCAGGATTATCCAGCCAATAACGGGGAAAAACAGATGCCTAAAAGAAAGCATAAGAGTATAATCTCTGGGACCCAGCTCAACATGAACCCAGTTATCCTCCTACAACAAACCGTGGATTTCCTAATGAGACTGAATCACAAGAAGACGGACTTCAATCTAATCTTATGAAGATGATAGAGACCTTAAAGGACATGAATAAATTCCCCAAGAAGAAAATACAGTAAAATAAATTCACACAGGTAGAAGTACTAAAAGAAGAAGTAAATAACACAAAGATACTGAAAAATATAATCAAGTAGGTGAAGGATATTGAAGATCCAGAAATAAACCCGCATGCCTATGGACACTTGATTTTTGACAAAGAAGCCAATACCACAAAATAGAGTAGGGAGAGGGTCTTCAATAAACGGTGTTGGTCTAACTGGCACTCTGCTGTAGAAAATGCAAGTAGATTCATATTTATCACCCTGCACAAAACTTGATTCCACATGAAATAAAGACCTCAACATAAAACCAGACAAACTGAATTTAATAGAAGACAAGGTCGGAAACAGCCTTGAATGCATTGGCATCGGAAAAAATTTTTGAGCAGAACATCAATTGCTCAGGGAATAAGGTCACGGATTAATAAATAGAACCTCATGAAACTAAAAAGCTTCTTTTAGGCAAATGACACTGTCAATAGAATGAAATGGCAGCCTATAGGTTGGGAAAAGATCTTCACTAACCCTTCATCTAATAGAGGGCTAATATTCAAAATTTATAAAGAACTCAAGAAATTAAACTCCTAAAACCAAACATAAAAAACAAATAAACAAAAAACAAATAACACAATCCAAATATGGTGTATAGAACTAAACAGAATTCTCAGCAGAAGAATCTTGAATGGCACTTAAAGATATCTTTAAACAAGTTTAGTCATCAATGGAATGTAAATTATAACAACCTTGAGATTACACCTTATACCAATCAAAATGGCTAAGATCAAAAACACAAGTGACAGAAATTGATGGGCATTTGGCAAGCTGTTAAAACATTCCAGGAATTAATTTGGAGGTTTCTCAGAAACCTGGAAATATTTCCACCCAAAAACCCAGCTATACCACTGCTGGGCATATATACACCAAGGACATGTGCTTCACTGTGTTCATAGAAACTTTATTTGTAAAAGCCAGAAAGTGAAAGCAACCCAGATGTCCATCAAACGAAGATGGATACAGAAAATGTGGTACATTTCCATAATGGAATACTATTCAGCTATTAAAAGCCAGAAAATGATGAGTTTTGGAGCAAATGGATGGAACTAGAAAATATCATCCTAAGTGAAGTATCCCAGACCAAAAGGGTATGTATGTCTGTACTTATTGATAATTAGTGAAAAAAGTTCAGAATACTTATGATACACCTGGCAGAAAGAAATCTTGAGTAAGGATACTTGAATCTTATTTAGAAGGAAAAACAGAATAGTCATGGGAATCAGAGGGAGTTAGGGACCTGGGTGGAGTAAAAAGGCATGTGGTAAGACAGGAAAGGGTATCAGAGTGCCAGGAGAATGAATGGAGATATGCAGTTGCTTTGGGTAGAGGTGGTAATGGTGGTATTCTCAAGGAAATCACAGAGATCTGGAATTAGGAAAGCTTGTAGGAGTCAATTCAGGTTACCTTAGTCAAAATGCCCAACAGTAGGATTGTGGAACCTGAAGAGACCACCTCCAGTATGAAGATAGGACCATGAGAGGAGGGATGGGGATACCAACCCATCTACAAAAAACTTTTGACTCAAAATTTATCCTGTCTAAAAGAAAGACAGGACCAAAGTTGGATGGGAGAATGAAGAAGTGGCCAATCAGTGACCACCCATTTTGAGAACTATCCCCTGAATAGGCACCAGTCCCTCACATTATTAATGGTGCTATGTTAATCTTACAGAGAAGAGGCTAGCCTAGCAGCCCTTTGAGAGGTTCTACCACCAGGTGACTGAGAAAAATGCAGATACCCAAAGACAAACATTGGACAGAGATCAGAAACCCCTATGGAAGAGTTAGGAGAAGGATTGACTGCCCTTAACAAGATGGCCGCCTTACAGGAAAAATAGCAGTACCAACTAACCTGGATTCATGGGAACTCCTAGAAACTGAGTTACCAACCAAACAGTATACACGCTGGTCAGTGGACCCAAGAACATAAGTAGCTGATGGCTACCATGTCTGGCTTCAGTGGGAGACGATGCATCTAATCCTGTGGTAGCTAGGGCTGTGAGAGGAGGGATGGGGATACCAATCCATCTACAAAAATTTTGACACAAAATTTTGACCTGATGCCCCACAGAAAGTGGGGAGGTGGTAGAACAGGGGGCTCCCTCTCAGAGGCAAAAGGGGGAAAGTGAGGGGAAGAGGGAGACATATTATAAGGGAGGTTGGCAGCATTTAGGATGTAAATAAATAAATTATTTAAATAAACAAAACTAAAAATAAGTACAGCATGCACTCTTCAAACTAACAAAATCAGAAAAGAAAGGGGGACAAAATAATTGAGGAAATTCAGAGACTCACAGGGAAATGTTTTAAAAACCTAGACTTTACCGAATAGAAAAATCTAAAAGAAATAGATAATTTTCTCAATAGGTACCACTTAACAAATATAAACAAAAATTCAGATAAATATAAATAGACTTGTAACCACTACAGGAATAGAATCATTCATTAAAAATCTCCCATCTGAAAGATGTCCAGATCCAGAAGGTTTAACATGGAATTCTACCAGACTTTCAAAGAAGAGTTCGCACAATACTTCTCAAGTTATTCCACAAATAGAAAGAGACCAAAGATTTTCCATTTCATTTAATAAGTTCACAGTTACGATGATATTCAAACCACATAAAGACTCAGCAAAGAAAGAATATTAATAACTGAATTCTAGTTTGAACATACAAACAAATATACTCAACAAAAATACTTAAAAACTGAATGCAAGAACAACAAAAAAGATTATCTACCATGGTCACATAGGCTTCATGCCACAGATGCAGAGAACAATCAATATTTAAAAAAAATCAATAAAATCTACCTTGAAAATACAATGAAAAAAAAGCACAATTATTGTATTAGACTCAGAAAAGTCCTTTGACAAAATCTAAAACCCCTTCTAATAAAAGTGCTAGAAATATTAGGGATACAAGGGACACACCTAAACGTAATAACTGCAATATAGAGAAAGCCTATGGCCAAAATAAAATCAAATGGAAAGAAACTCAAAGCAATTCCACTAATATGAAGAACAAGTCAAGGTTGTCCTCTGTCTCCATATCTACTCATTATGGTACTTGAAGTTTTAACTAGAGCAATAAAAATCATCAGGAAGTCAACAGGATTAAAATTAGAAAAGAAAAAATCAAATTTATTTGTAGATGATGTATATAAAACGTCTATCAAGGAACGTCTATCAAGACGTTTTATATATATAAAACGTCTATCAAGGAACTCATACAGGTGGTAAATACTTTCAGCAAATTACTGGACACAAGATTAACTCAAAAAAGAAAAGAAAGAGAAAGAACGAACAAAAGAAAGAAAGAAAGGAAGAGAGAAGAGAAAGAAAATCTTAGTTCCCCTATACATAAATGACAGACTGAGAAAAAAATAAAAGAACAACATTTTCATAATAACCCCAAATAATATAAAATATATTGCAGTAAATCTAACCAAGAAAAAAAGCTGGCATAACTTCAAGTCTTTGGAGAAAGAAATTGAAGAAGATAACAGAAGCTCAGAGATATATAGGATTAACAAAATAAGAATGGCCATCCCTTTGTATCTGCCCTCTGCCTATGCAACCTCCCCTTCAAAAGAAAAAAAGAAAGAAAGAAAACAAGAAAGAAAAGAATAGAGAAAAACCCAAAGTACAATGGGTAAATATTCATCTTATTGTGTGAAACTTAAGTCCAAGCACATCAAAACTGCTATATAAAAACAGATGTAATGAACCTAGAAGAGAAAGCAGGAGATAGCTCTGAACTCAGAATCATGCCTTAGCATCAGGCCCAGAAGGTGACTTTGGGAACAGAACACATGCAACACAGGCACTAAGCCTGATAATTAAATAAATGGTAACTCACAAAGCTGAAAATTTTCTGTCAGGCAAAGGACACCAATAATCAGACTACAGCCTACAGAATAGAAATATATATTTTACCAACTCCATGAACCTGAGAGAGGACTAATGTGAAAAGTGTAAAACTCAAGAGATTAGGCATCAGCAAATAAATAATCCAGCTTAAAAACAGGATACAGATCTAAACAGAGAATTATCAATAGAGGAATGTCAAATGGTTGAGAAACCCAGAAATGTTCAACATCCTTAGGCATCAGGGAAATGCTAATCAAATTATATTCACATTCTGTTTTACCACATGCCAGAATACTAAAATCAGTAACTCAAGTGCCATCTCATGTCAGTGAGAATGTAGAGTAAAGGAGATACTCCTTCATTTCTTGTGGGAAAGGAAAACTTGTATAGTCATTATGGAAACCCAAATAGCAGTTCCACAGAGAGAACTGGAAGCCATCTATCTCAAGACCAGACCATACTACTTTAGGGTATATATCCAGAGTACACTTCATCATATCAACTATGCTCATAGCAGTTTCATTCCTAATAAGCAGAAACTAGAAGCAACTAAATATCTCTCTAGAAAAGAATGGGGTAAAGAAAATTTACAATGAAGTATTTCTCAGGTGTCAAAAAGGATATCATCATGTAATTTGACAACAAATAGATGGTAGTAAAAAAAAATCATCATTCTGAATGAGGTAGCTCACACCTAGAAAAACAAATATGGTATGTGTTTATTTGTAAGTTAGTGTTAGCCATCAAGTAAACAATAATCAAGCTGTGATTTATGGACTCAGAGATTAAGGAAAGAAGAGTGGTCTGCGGGAGTACATTATCTCCCTAGGAGAAAAAAACAATATATTTTATTGGTGGACTGGGCTTGGTTGGGGACAAGTGCACAGGCATTAGGTTTGGGAGAAATTGGGTAGAGAGAGAAAGTTTTGTGGTAAGATAGCTGGAACTGGGAAGCATTTGGAGATAGTGTTGAATCCCAGTGCACTGGAACTCTCTGGAATCTATGAAGGAGATCCTAATGAGGAGTTCTAGTAATGGTTACATCTCTTACAGGCAAGTTTTCCAGTAGAGCAACTGGTTGCATTCAGTTTAGTTTTGGCCAAGGGGTTCTCATGAAAATCCCCAAAGAGCTCAGGCTGATGTTAAGACATAGGTGATTTTGAGTGGGGCCACATTCCAGAGGACAAGAGCCACATAATTCACTAAAAATTAAGAATTTCATCTGGTGCCTTCATGGGTCCTTTACCACTAATCTAGTCTCTTTGTTGCATGAAAGTACTTTCTAGGCTAACAAAAGAGAAACGTAGGTACCAACCCAGCCACAGAACACTTGATGAACAATGTGTCCTGCCTACAAACTATGCTAGGACCCAATACTGCTTGGGTAAAACAAAGCAAAGTAGCAAAGAAATGATTCCTAATGCTATGTTGCTATACTCACTACCTTACCCAATCATCCATTTAAAGACTTCTTCAGGCAACTACTGAGAACAGATGCGGAGACCCACAGCCCTACATCATGTAAGGAGAAAATCTAAATAGAGATATCCACTAAATCCCTCCCCTCTGAGCTCAGGGAATCCAGACAGAAAGGAGGCAGAAAGTTTGTGGAAGCCAGAGGGAATTGAGGACATCAAGAATACATGGCCTCTGTATCAAGTAAGCAAGTTGTATATGAACTCATGGAGACTGAAATAGCAAGCAGAGGGATGACAAGGTGAGTAATTAGATAGGCACGTATGTATGTATGTATCTATGTAGGTATGCATGCATGCATGCATGTATGTATGTGTGTATGCATGTATGTATGTATGCATGTATGTATGTATGTGTGTATGCATGCATGCATATATGTGTGTATGCATGCATGTATGTATGTGTGTATGCATGCATGCATGTATGTATGTGTGTATGCATGCATGTATGTATGTATGTGTGTGTATGCATGCATGTATGTATGTATGTGTGTGTGTATATATATATATATAGGTAGGTAGGTAGGTAGGTAGGTAGGTAGGTAAGTAGGTAGATGACAAACTACTTACTTCCCCAAGACAGAATGACTTTTCCATGATCAACAGCTTTGGAATTTAAAAAGTTTATTGTGAAACGACGAATGGAAGATATACTACTTTCAGAAGTATGGTATCAGAGTTAATAATAGTTGTGCTTACTAACCATCGTTTCTGAGTTTAGATCTCCATTATTTTAACTGAAATACCTTTGTCACTACAAACTGACAAGTTTTGTTTTTTATCACTGAAATTCAGAAAAATAATCAAAATAATCTGGTTGGTAATTACTAGTTCTGTGAGTAACAATTCCCTAATCCTTAACAAGTGAATTTTAGGTCTTTACCCAATATTCATGAACTGGAGAAAATATAATAGCATCAATTGTGAAGACAGTTAAAGTTTCAGACTTCTTCAATTCTTAATGTTAAATGAACATCAGGGAGCTAGTTCTACTACAGATAAACAACCCCTTGTCTCTGTTGAAATAGGCGTTCCCAAATTGAATTTGCCTGCCTTGCTGACTTGAGAAATTGTCTTCATACTTATTATTTTAATTTTTAGAATTGGCTTTTTTTCTTCTGTGTGCTGGATTACCAAGGCTGTCTTTCAATTTTATGGCATTAAGTTTGTAGAAATCTTATAATTATTTATAAATAAATGTATTTTGTTTGAGTCACATTGATTTGACCCTTCAGTTAGTATCTAAGGTTATTAAAGTATATTTATATTGGGGAAATAAAATATAATATACCCCCATTATATTTGTCTATTTACTTGTGTATTATGAATTTCTATAGATAAAATGTCTTACTACCATAATTTACCAGCATTTGTTTATCCAAATGTGATAAGAGAATACATACATACAATGAAATTGTCTGCTTCTATATCTATCATTGACTCAATGTTTGCATCAATATTATACGAAAATCTTTTAAAAAATTGTTTTTTCGGGGGTTGGGGATTTAACTCAGTGGTAGAGCGCTTGCCTAGCAAACACAAGGCCCTGGGTTCGGTCCTCAGCTCCGAAAAAAAAAATTGTTTTTTCCCATTGAAATATGAAAAGGCTATGGCATACTCAGGTCTGTTTATATGTGAACTACAAAAATTTTGTAGTTGAAGTTGTAGTTGGAGATCATTTGTATGTGTTACCTCAGTATGAAACTTCTATATGTACTACTTTTATCTCTCAGAGATGATAACATAACACAATTATCCAAATACATGAAAAATCTTCATTTATGCTAATTTCGGTAAAAAATAACTTCTAACATATAAAAGACAATATTCATTGACATTTACATCTATAACTAACTTATTTTGTTTGTACTCTTCTGTATGCTTTCATGATATTGTGATATTCAGTATTAAATTTCTATTACTTCTAATAAATTAATATTTTATATTGAACTTATTGCTGATTATAATGAATATTTGTGACTTATGGATCACATAATAAATGCTTGAAAATTTTCAGTGCTACTTCTTATTTTAGGTTGCATTTATAGTGTTTATTAATAATTTTTTATCATAAGCAAAAATACAGTCCACATTAATTGATTAAATATTAATGATATAAAACTATTTTAATAAATAACATCATTAATATTATATGATTCTAATTTTTATATATTGCTTTAGAGAAAGGAGTTGAACGTACTCTCAAATAATTATGATTCCAAATATTTAAATGAATTTTTTAAGTTAGTCAAACAAGTTTCTCATTAAAACTTTTGTCACTTTCTTTCTTCCTTCTTTCCTTCTTCCCTTTCTTGTTCCCTTACTTGCTTCAATTCTCTCTGTCTCTCTTTAAGGGTCTTATTCTGTAGCCCACTTTGGAATAAGTCTCTGAAACTTCACAGGGTGGATCCAGCATATATCTTAAGACTGGTACCTAGGTGGTGTTTTTTTTTTTTTTCTTTCCTACTATTGGGTTGACTTGTCCAGGATGGCTGTGATGGATTTTTCCTTGTACTTTTGGGTCTTGTTTCCTTTTTTTTTTTTTTTTTTTTTGGCTGTTTTTTTTTCTTGAAGACCTGATCTCTTATGAAAAAGGAACAGATTGGGGGTAGATCTGGGGAAAATGGGAATTAGTAGAGAGCTGAGAGGAGTACAGGAAGGGAAACTGTGCTTGGGGTGTATTGTTTGAGAGAAGAATCTATTTTCAATAAAAATAAAAGCAAAGAAACAAACAAGCAAAACTACTTTCTCTGAGTTTTTTCTAATGTTGTTATCATACATCTGCATGGTCAGCATGGTGCATTTGTCATAGATGTATATACATCATGGTTCTTGAAACTCAGTACTTATATTTACATTGATTCCTTGTAACATACTATAATTCTGTTATCTAAATAACCGCTTCTAAGTTTTATGCATTTTAACTGATGATTTAAAGTGGGATTATTTAGTTGCTCTATGTTGCTCTGGAATGGGTGTGTAAGAGCTAAATTGGGCAAATACAATACTGTTATCTTCAGTGTCACCAAGCATTGATCATTTAATCAAAATGTAATACATTATTATCACCCATATTCCCGATATTATACAGCAGGTCCTTAAAATTATTCTTCCAACCTTATTCATATTCCCCATATTTGGACAACAATTCTGTAGCACCCACCTCCAATTTCAGTGACCATTGATCTTCTGTTTTTCAGTTCATCTTTTCTTTTTTTTAATTATGTAATATCTAGGTGCATGTGGAGCTTAATTTTTCCTCTGTTTAGATTCTATTTTATAACTCCATGCAATATATTTTAGGTTTATCTATATTGTTATAAATGACAAAAAATCTATAAAGTCTTTGTTCTGAATTTCAATGTATGTAAGGATGCATAAAACAGGTACACATACAATTTTACCAAACAACCTTTCAAAATACATTTGGGTTAGTTATATATTTTGCCCCACTGGTTATTGTGAATAATACTACATAATGGGAGTACCTGTATGTCAATGTCTTTCACGTAAGATTTAATTTCTTTTTACAAACATCACTGGTAGTAAGATTGCTGGGTCATGATGTAGTTTGATTTTGAAAATAATGCTTTCATTGAGTATTTGATAATTTTATACAAAGTATTTTGATGGAATTTACTCCTTTCTCCCAACTTTTCCCAGATATAAAGCCTCTTTCTTACCCAACACTGTGTCTTTTTTAATGAAACATTCAGTCCAATGTGTGCTTCCCATGTACTCTCCTGTGTGGGCTGAGCACTTGGAACTTGGTCAACATTCCAGAGATCAAAACTTAAAGAAGACTAATTCTCTCCCTGAGCACCTATCAATTCTCCATTCACCTCAGCTAAAGGTACCAAATCACACTTTCGTCATGCTGGGATTTTGTCTGGACTGAGTTTTTGTGGTTGGTGAACACTGTCACACTATGAACTCATGCAGATGGTATAGTGTTTCAGGAGTCTACTTTTTTCTGTCTTTGTAGTTTTTCAGTGCATATGTCTCTTACAATCATTTTATGGCCAAGTATCACTTCCAATATTTTTTACAATGCTGGTCTAGGTGACATAAATTTTTTGTCTTGTATATGTCATGGAGATGCTTTCCTGAATGTTTAAAATAATACACAAAAATTCATCCTGAAATAATAAATTATTCTTAATCTAATAATTCATACAGCTAGGATAAGAATTTATTAAAAGTCCTAAATAACTTGAAGAAAACACACAACCATTCCATTAATGTGTGATGGTGTTCTCTATGAGAACCTGAGACTCAAATTAAAAGATCTTTTTAAAAACTGATATAATCACATTATACCCCTTTCTATAGCAAAAATATTATACTCTAAATGATATTTTAAAGATCTGAAATAATAAAACACAGATCTCTGAAATGAAAGTGAAGTTGGCCTCAGATACAGAGGAGGATTATCGTAACTTTAATTCTCAGGAAAAGCCTCGGACACTTGTTCCTCTACTACCTGAAGCACCTCCTTCCAGCACAACCTAACCATATAAGCTTCCCAGGAATGGAATGTTCAACCCTAGTGTTCATGTGCATAAAATAAATACATTTCAGTAGAATTATTTGCTTTTCAAAGTAAAACTGATTTTGTGGCTTTTTTTCCTCCAAAAATGTGTTGACAAAAGGAAAATTAATTTTATGTTTACATCCCAGCTGATTCAATGAAGAGAAAAATGTTCCTTATGAAACATTTATTTTCTATGGGAAGACATAAAGAATCCATTTTCTTTATTGTGCTATAGAGCTAACACAACATGAAGTTTCATAGCAGATAAAAAGAGATGGGTGAAGTTACAAGCCCACTAGGAAAGTTATATTGACAGATTAGTACAAAAGTATCATACGTTCTTTTTGACAAATGTGTTCTAAAAACAATATTTTAGAGTAGACTTGTTTTCTAATCCATCCTTTCCACAAATGTGATAATGGAAGATCATACTCAGTGTTGGTAGATAAATGGCATATGTGAAGGATGTGCTGAGGAAAAATAATGTGAGAAGAGACACAATTTTTCTATACATAGTGGCATGTGTGTGACATTGAGTGTTACTTAAACACAAGCTAGTCTGCAATCCGTTCATCCATCTGTTCCCTTAGAGGGAATGAGGACACATGCAAATGTATTTATATTTACATTTCCCTGAAGGGTGTGGGATTTAGTTCCAATAAATATCACCTGCCATTCAACTTTTGGAACAGGAACTGGGTTAGGAATAGAAATAGAAGAAAAGACAGACTGTTAGGCAGAGGAAAATAACATTTTCATGCTTAAATTTTAAACGCTTAATGTGGTAAATATTAAGACCACATGTTACTTTATTTAAACCAATATATTATTTTTGATGGTATTCTACCCAAATTACTTAGCATGCAAACACCTTAGTCAATTTTTTTTTGGAAAATTACATAGCAATTAACTATAAAATAAACAATTTACATTCTACAGTAGAGAACAATGAAAATGTGTAGCTAAGATGGTAATCAGGATTTTATGCAATCTGAGAGAGTATAGATAGATTCTCAGTGCCAGAGAGCTGTCAAGACCAGAAAAGTAAGCAGAATTCCAGGGAACATCCATAGAGAGCTGTGTAGCATATATATTATAGAAAAGTTCTCAAAGACTTAGTTGTTTGTCACAAAGGCACAACTATTAAATTTACATAACTTCATAGGTCATACAGTTCAGAAACTCAGAAAGAAATATATGACAAAGAAAGGAAAGATAGAAAAAATTAGTTCCAAGACAAAAGAAACTAGGTACATGAGAGTGAAAAACAATATTTAATTTAGTCAGATTGTTTTTGCAGATATAATGGAAGAATACATGCTTCATTGTAGTAAAAACTCTCTCTCTCTCTCTCTCTCTCTCTCTCTCTCACACACACACATACACACACTGACATATACACAGACACACACATACACACACACAAACACACACACACACACACACACACACACAGACACCCCCACACACAGAGACACAGGCAAACTCATGCATGTGATGGTGATACATTATGATATATAAAAACTATTCAGAAAATTCAGGAAAAGAGGTAGAGCCTTGAGGCAGGAGTGGATGGGCGAGTGGGTGAGTACCCTCATAGAGGCAGGAGGGGTGGGGACAGGGATTTTTTGGAGGGAAAACTGGGAAGAGGGATAGCTTTTGAAATGTCAATAAATAAAATAAGCAATGAAAAATGAAAAAAATTTCAAGAAAAGAAAAATATCATTTTGTACTATATGCATAAGTTCCCAGTAATTTCAACTAAGGTCTAGGTTTTAAATATGTATGCCATAATAAGGAATAGGTGAAGTCAATATAAATTATAAATTAGATAACACATGATTAGTTATGCAATATGAAAGGTTCTTGAAAACGTATGAGTAGGTGTTTGTTGGACATTTGGTGAAATTTAGAGAAGACAATAAGAATTTGTCTCTTGAATTTACTCAGGGAATTTATGTGGGAGGAATAACTATTTTTATGTAAAGCAGAATAGAACACACACTTAAATTGGTTTTGAATATTAATTAAGAACTTTGGATGGAACATAGATGTAAAATTTCCATTTTTATCCACAAATTCTTCATCACATTAGCTTAATTCTTAGAAAGGCAAACTTCTTTTTCTCATATAAAAATCACAAAAAATTCAAGTTTTGCCACAATTCCTTAGATCCGGAACATTTTGAAGTTTATTTTTAAAACTAAACTTTAATGAATAGAGCGAATGAAAGTTTCACTGTCATTATTAATGACAAAGTGTATAGGACAATTAAATGTTCAGGCAGCATAACAATTTTAGCTCCATCAAGTTCAATGCTTACATAAACATGCTTTAGTCATGGCAAAACAGAAGAGTATCACACATCTAATTGGTGTTAGAAATAAGACATTTTAAGTTGCATTTGTATGCCAAGTTTTAAACTATTTAATAATGATAAGTAGCATTGTGATTAAAGTCATATTAGAATCCATATTGACCTTTAGTTGATCAAACTGATTTACAGAGACAGTTACTTTTCTAGTACAAAATGTAGATGTCCACATGTCTGAAAACGTTCACAGTTGAAAAGATGGCATGTCCTAAGAGGAGAAGAATGTTCTTCCTATGGGGTTGCAAACCCCTTCAGCTCCTTCAGTCCTTTCTCTAACTTCTCCATTGGGTTCACTGTTCTCAGTCTGATGGTTAGCTGCAAGCAGGCTCATCCGTATCAGTGTGGCTCTAGTAGAGCCTCTTAGGAGACATCCATATCAGGCTCCTGTCAGCAAGCACTTCTTGGCATCAGTAATACTGACTGGGTTTGATGGCTGCATATGGGATGGATCCACAGGTGCCAGCTAGACACCCCAGAGCTCCCAGGGACTAAACCAACTACCAATGAGGGACCCATGGCTCCAGCCACGTATGTAGCAGAGCATGACACTGTCTGGCATCAGTAGGAGGTGAATCTCTTGGTTCTGTGAAGGCTTGTATCCCCAGTGCAGGAGAATGCCAGAGTGTTGAGGTATGAGTGGGTGAGTGGGAGGCAAAGCACCCTCATATAATAAGAGGAGGGGAAAGAGAAGGGGTAACCAGGAAAGGGGATAACATTTGAAATGTAAATACATAAACTTTCTAATAAAAAAGTGTTACATTGGTAACAATCAAGCTACAATCTATAGAACCATATAGTAGGTGTAGAGTAAAATACTCAAAGGTACAGTAATTAAATTTAAAGTGAAGCTGAAAAGAACCCAGATGTCCTTCAACAGAGGAATGGATACAGAAAATGTCATACAACTACACAATGGAATTCTACTCAGCTATAAAAATAATGACTATGTGAAATTCTTAGGCAAATGGATGAAACTAGAAAATATCATGCTGAGTGAGGTAACCCAGTCACAAAAGAAAACACATAGTATGCACTCACTGATAAGTAGATATTAGCCCAAAAGATTGGAATAACCGAGAAATAATTCACAGACCATATGAAGCTCAAGATAAAGAAAGACCAAAGTGTGGATGTGTCATTCCTTCTTAGAAAGGAGAAGAAAATACTTACAGGATGAAATACAGAAACAAAGAGTGGAGCAAAGACTGAAGGTAAGGTCATCCAGAGACTGCCCAACCTAGGGATTCATCTAATATGAAGCCACCAAACCCAGTCACTATTGCTGATGCCAAGAAGTGCTTGGTGGCAGGAGCCTGATATGGATGTCTTCTGAGAAGCTCTGTCACAGCCTTACTGATACAGATGAGCCTGTTTGCAGCTAACCATCAGCCTGAGCATGGGGATCCTAAAGGAGGAGTTAGAGGGAAGACTGAAAGAGCAGAAGGGGTTTGCAATCCAATAAAAAGAACAGCAATATCAACCAACCAGACCGCAACAGAGCTCCCAGGGACTAAACCACCAACCAGTGAGTGGAGGGACCCATGGCTCTACCTGCATGTGTAGCAGAGGATGGCACTGTCTGACATCAATAGGAGGAGAAGCCCTTGGTCCTGTGAAGGTTCATTTCCCCAGTATAGGGGAATGCCTGGGTGTTGAGGTGGGAGTGGATGGGTGGGAGTGGGAGCAACGTCCTAGAAACAGGGAGAGGAGGAAAGGGGGAATGGAAGAGAAAGGAAAGAAATAACATTTGAAATGCAAATACATAACATATCCGATAAAAAAGAAGAATGTATAGATTAAAATGTCTTATACACAGATAATGCTTTCTAGATAATATAGGTGAATTTCTGCAAACTGTACACCTAGAGCAGTAGTAGATTTTTGTTAGCTTCAGTTTACCACATTTTATTTTTTTCCATCTTTATTAACTTGAGTATTTCTTATTTACATTTCAATTGTTATTCCCCTTCTGGGTTTCCGGGCCAACATCCCCCTAACACCTTCCCCTCTCCTTCTATTTGGGTGTTCCCCTCCCCATCTATCCCCCCATTACCAACCCCCCAACAGTCCCAAACACTGGGGATTCAGTCTTGGCAGGACCAAGGGCTTCCCCTTCCACTGGTGCTCTTACTAGGCTATTCATTGCTATGAGGTCAGAGTCCAGGGTCAGTCCATGTATAGTCTTTAGGTAGTGGCTTAGTCCCTGGAAGCTCTGGTTGCTTGGCATTGTTGTTCATATGGGGTCTCAAGCCCCTTCAAGCTCTTTCAGTCCTTTCTAAGGTTCCTTCAACAGGGGTCCTATTCTCAGTTCAGTGGTTTGCTGCTGGCATTCGCCTATGTATTTGCTATATTCTGGCTGTGTCTCTCAGGAGAGATCTACATCCGGTTCCTATTGGCCTGCACTTCTTTGCTTCATCCATCTTATCTAATTGGGTGGCTGTATATGTATGGGCCACATGTGGGGCACATTTTAAAGAAAGATAATTACAAGTTGTTTCCATTCATCATTCTCAAATCATAGAAAATAATCAGAGTTTAATTCTTGGCAAATAAACACTATCTCAAAGAATAAATAAAATGTGAAGTTATTTAATAAAGCTGAGCTTGATGATGAAATGAGTTGAATGATGAAAAGGAGGCCAGGCTTTGCAAAGGAGGCTGTGTCTGTGCTCAGAACTTCTTGCTATGTAGCACTTTATCAGTGGAACAAGCTATCTGCAAAGCATGCTGCTAATGATTTGCCGAGCACACATAGTCTCCTAAAATCAAGGACAATAGCAACAGACTGATTATTATTGATTACTTTTATTGGCGGATAAACATAAGCATTCTGTTTACCACAACAGAAAGCCTAAAACTGGTTTAACAGAGATGAATTAAAAAATAAACAAACAAAAAGCAAAACATTGCTGTTCTCGGTTGATATGTCTGAACTATTAGCTAGGATCATGAAAGGTTATTTTATTGGTGCTGTTGTTTAGATGCAGTTCCCCTACATATTTCTTGAGTGTAAATTCATTGCCTCAGCCTGCAGGTGGGTGAGATTGCAAGTCTATAAGCACAGGTGTCTATCGTGTGCTATTTTACAGTGTTATTGTTATATGACTGAACAACAGAAAGATTTAACAAATAAAATGGTAACACAGTGAAAGATGGCTATGTTGTAATCCTGAAGATTAGGTCTTTTCTTCATCACTAGGAGGAGAAGAGTTTTGATAACAAAGAGACAGCGTTTCAAAAAGGAATACATAGAAAGGACACCAGGGATAGCTACCAGTAGCAGAGGAACAAATGAGGGGAAGTGAAAACAGTCTGAAATTACAAGCCCTGTTCTTTTACTCCAGAAAAAAACCCAAAACTATAATCATAGAGTAAAACTGATGAATAATGCCAGGAAAAGCCAAACATTCTCCCAAGCCTAAAACCCTATACAGGTTTTTATACCTATAAATGATTTCTATTATTTGGCAGCCTGCTTTTGAGAAGAACAAATCTACCACACTACTTCCCACATCGCAGAGTCCTGCATCAAGTGATATACTTCCGAGAGGCTGATATTTGAAATAGAGGGACTTTAGGAACAAGAAACAAAGAATCACAAGTTATAAGCCAGAAAATACAGTCTCACAGATTATGGGCGAGAGATGGTCACCATATGCATTGTAAAGTTTAGGACACAGAAGTTTACCTGTTGGGAAGTTTAGGCAGTTAGATCTCAGGGCATCTAGTGGATGGCACTCTGTGGAAAGGAGTAGCCGCCATCACCTCTCAACTACTGCAGAAGCGATAAGGTCCAAGTTTTGCAAACATTGATTGTTCAACATCAGAGTTGCATTCCTGTCATATTTAATTTGTTGCTAAGTGGAAAAAAGAACATTAAGCCTATATCCAACAAAAATACCATTTCCATTTCTCCTTACTCAGGGTAGTTTGTTCTCAAGTAGGATACGAAGGCTCTGAGATAAGTTAGCAGTGTGCTCCTCGGTTCCCTTGGATAGCCATCATCATACCCTCTAGCATGGAGATTTGTTACTGAGCTTGTACAATATGGAGGGCCAAGGGGAACAAAGAAAACATCCTTAAACTAAGGACTACAGAGGTCAGTGATGTCAGTACATGAAAAATAAGAAAAATCAAGCAAAAAGACTCCCAGCAATCTGTAAACAGATTTTTAACAAAATGAATCCAAACTTATTGAAATTGTTCAAATGGGAAAACAAAAACAAATCAAAAGTGAAGCTTAATAGTAATCAGAGAGATTTATAAGATAAAGCTAGAGAACATAGTTCAAGTGGTAGAAGAGAAATTCATCAATGAATGAAATCAAAAATAATGAACAGGGTATTTTAGTCAAGACCTAAGATCATAGTCCTTTCTTTAGTCTATTACATTTACTCCCAAGTAACTAATATTCCAGCCAATTATAAATATTCTAAAATCCAAATCTAGTTAAAAGAGTTTCATCACTCATATCATCTTACGATGAAATACCTCAATTTCTATATAGAAAATTGTAAAAAAGGACACAAGGCATTTTACAAAATAAGTAATGGTATTCAAGCCGTGATAAAGTCTGTCAACTTTCAAAAGTCAGGAACTGAAATAATTTATCGGTATATCCTAAGTACCTTAAAAAAGAAAACTAAAAATGTTCCTCAAATTATTTTATGAGGTTAAAATGAAAAGAATATCCAAACTAATGTTGTAGAAGCTAGTACTGCAGATATAGCTAAACTAAATATGGATAAAATACAAAAAGCCAAAATGAATAACTTCTGTAACATATACTAATGAAAACCTCAATAAAATGATTTTTCACACATTGATGAAATGATGTATTATAATTTAAGGATTTCATTCTATATAAGTAAAGATTGTCATATATATATATATATGTTACATAAATGCAGTCAAAGATAAAAATTTCAGGATCATTTCTTTAAATACTGATAACCCTTTTACAAAAATTAAACATTCCTTCCAGTTAATAGTGTTGATAAAAACGATGAATAGAAAAAAATCAAACCTGAAATAATTAAGGTTGTATGTGTCAAAAGACAATTAAATAGTGATTAAGTAAAATTTAACAGTATCTCATATAAAACCATGGAGCACATAAAATAATTCTCATCTTACATTCCTAGCTTGAGCAATAAATCCAGAGAAAGAATTAAAAGGACTAAATTTGCAAAGCACTTTGTGCATACTATTTAGAAATAATATGATGCAAAATTAAAAATTTTTAAAAACTACTTTCATATTCTTAGACTGGATAAACACGTTCAGTCAAGAAATAGGATATATCATCATCTTATAAAAATAGTAGATCACTCATAAATCAATAATATCATTGGTGAGATATAACACATGAATCGAATCAATTCACAACAGGCCTAAGTGAGATTTAATGTTCAGGAATAAGCCAAATGAAAATGTAAGAAAAGTCACTAAATGATTTCTTTTAATTTCAGGCCAAAGAACCATCATTAACAGATACTACACTAGACCTTAGATAAAATATCTTGAGGATGATAACGATGGCTTCAAGCCTCTTTAACAATATTGAAATAGAGGATAGAAACGTCCTGATTAAGCGCCAAGACACAGGGTATTTCTTAATGCAAGACCTTAGCCATCTGAAACACCCTTTGCCAATGGTCTGAGGACACCATTAAAGCCATTAAAGAGAACTGAAAAGAGTTATTTGAGGGTTTTGCCCATGCAAGAATAATAACTGATTCGGAAATTTGACCTAGCAAAGAATTTAGTTTTTTAGACTTCAATATAAAGAGAAAATGCTTATGAAATGGCCATGGTAGGTGGTGAAAATGACGAAAACCAATTCGCCACAGACTTGCCGAACCTTGGAGATAAAGTAACTTCAGCTCAGAAGTGGAGGCAGAGGAGGCTTTGGAAGCCTAGTCTCTAGGAGAAGGAAGAAAAGGAGGGTTTTTCTGACGGAAGATGGAAGATTGTAAGAGGGATAAGAAGAGATGAGGTATCCTGGGATATTTGATCTCACTGGTAACCCTGTACTTAATGTTATTTACCCAAAATGGAATGTTTCTAGTGGTGGTGTGGCTTAGCCCTTAGCATATATTCCTGTGATGCAGACAAGAGGTTAGAGTACAGTACACACCTTTAATCCCAGAAAATGACTGTAAAGTTAGTTTAGAAGAAGGCAGCCATGTTTGAAAGTGACAGCTAAAGGAGAGGCAGACAAAATAATGAATTAGAAAGATTTGAAAGAATGAGTCATAGAGAAGAGAAGATAGGTCAAACATTCAAAAGAACAGACATGAAAGAGAGGCAATTCAAGGGAGCAATGGAGTGTCAGAGTGGAGAGAGGGAGAGGGAGAGGGAGAGGGAGAGGGGGAGGGGGAGAGAGAGAGAGAGAGAGAGAGAGAGAGAGAGAGAGAGAGAGAGAGAGAGAGAGAGAGAGAGGAGGCACACAGAGAGACAGAGAGAGCAGCAGTATTACTGTGACAGTCATTCAGAGGCAGGTTGCAGAGAGAGAGAGAACCAGCTAGAGGCAGGTGAAGATTCTCCAGAGAATGAAAAGGAACCAGAAGAATAGAACAGATTTCCAAAATTAGTCAGAGGCCAAGAGAGTTGTCAGATTGAATCAATCACCTTGAAGAGAAGTTTGAGCCAGAAGAGTTGAACTGAACTACCCAATCAGTTCAGAAAGAGCTAGAATGCATTAGCTGATTAAGCAATAAGGTTCACAGGCCTAGATTAGATTCTACAAAGGCTAGAAGCTTCCATGACTAGGCCTAGATAAGCAGATGGAGGCAGTGAACTCAGAGATCACAATTACTACACAAGAATAAAACTTATGTTTACAGTGGAAACTTCAAGTCACAAGAAAAGAAGATAAATTTTGAATAGTTTCTCTTTTTTTTGCTTTGCCATCTGAAATAAAAGAACTCTGGAGTTTTGTTCTGTTCTATTCTCAATCACAGAGCCTTCTGAGATTATGAGCATTCAAAATGCAATGCAATCCCGTGCTCTAATTATATTCTGCATAGAAAGTACTTCGAAAGAGGTACACTGTTGATTTTAACTGGATGTACCTACAAATGTCAGTCATACAAGTTTATACATGTCTGTGATAGACTAGAAGTTTCTTTCATCTTGTATTACATTTCTTTACATGTTCAAATGTATATATGTAATATTCTCTTCAATCTACAACTGTGTTCACACTATATTATGCAGATGTGCATAAATAAACACACATAGAACATACATGGGCTGAGACCTGCATGGTTGCTGCAGAAGGGAGAGCGTGACACTGTCTGTTGGGTCATAGTTATATGCATTCCAAATGGCATGCATCCTCTAATGTGTCTGCTTCAGTAGAATATTCTTTCACCTCGGTCTGCTTCAGTGAAACATCTTTGTACCTGCCTGCCCCAGCAAAACATTATATAACATAACTGAGTTTCCAAAGAAAGCAAAAATCTCGACTTCATCCCTTCCTCAGGATGCCCTTTACAAGCTGAGGCTGGTCCTTAGACATATACATTCATTAATTTAAACATTGCTTGGTGGTAATAGTAATCTGTCTTTTAAAGTAACCATCATATTTTCCTGTTAAAATATCAATAAAAGATATCAAAATATCATTAAATATGATCTTAGGATGTGCTGAAGATTTTTTATCCTTTATTCATTGCAGAACATTATCATTTCTTCTTTATAGGATATTTTTTGTATTTACTTTTCAAATGTTTTCCCCCTTCCCCCCTCCCATCCTCTAGCCCCTGCTTCCATGAAGATTCTCCCACTCCCACCCACCTACTCAAAACTCAACAACCTGGCATTCCCTTACACTGGGGCATCGAGTGATTACAGGACCAAGGGCCTCTCCTCCCATTGATGCCAGACAATGCATCCTCTGCTTCATATGCAGCTTGAGCCATGGGTCTCTCCTTGTGTACTCATTGGTTGGTGGTTTAGTCCGAGGGAGCTCTGGAGAGTTTGGTTGGTTGATATTGTTGTTCTTCATATGGGCTTGCAAACCTCTTTAGCTCCTTCAGTTCTTTCTCTAACTTCCCATTGGGGTCCCCATGCTCAGTTCGATGGTTCGCTGCAAGCATCCTCACCTGTATCAGTAAGTCTCCAGCAGACATCTATATCAGGCTCTTTTCAGCAAGCACTTCTTGGATTTAAGACCACATCTCATGATGATGATAGAGGACTTCAAGAAGGACATAACTCCCTTAGAGAAATACAGAAGATCACAGAAGGTAAATAAGTAGTAGCCCTTAAAGAAGAAACACAAAAATCCCTTAAAGAGTTACAGGAAAACACAACCAAACAGGTAAAGGAATTGAACAAAATGATGCAGGATTTAAACATGGAATTAGAAACAATAAAGAAATCACAAAGAGAGACAACCCTGGAGATAGAAAAACTAGGAAAGAGATCAGAAGTCATAAACACAAGCATCAACAAACAGAATACAAGAGATTTGAAGAGAGAATCTCAGAGGCAGAAGATATCATAGAAAACATTGTTCTTTTTTTTAAACCAAGGTTTTATCGTTCCTTCTTTGTACTCTTTCAAGTTCTAAATCTAAAATTATCCACACCCCCTCTAAGCTTTGGCCAGGTACCTACTTCTCTTAGAGCCTCCAAACAGAATATGCTGAGTGGGAAGACAGGAAAGAGGGATTTTGCTGTCCTGAACTACACTGCTAGTAGCTCTAGGAAATGTGCTTGAAGTGCCTGCTATAAGCTTCATATTCAGAAAGGATGACAGAATAAGAACTGATAGTGATTCACAAGTGCTGACAGAAGTACTCGGGCTCAGTGAACAGGACTTTGATCATGATAGTGAGGAGGTAGGCTACAGAACACACTGAGGGCTTGGACCAGGCTTGAGTGAATGAATAGTTTGCACCTGAGCTGCTGGGGAATCAGAAATTGTGGAATGTATCATGAAATAGCTATAACACATGGCAGAAAATCCTAGAAGAGACAAAAGCCTTGATCTGAAGGTCAGAACTTATCAAAGAGAGACGGACAGCATCTCTTATATCCTTGGCAGCTACTTGCAGTGTTGATTCATGAAGATAGAGAACTTTTTCCTCTACATCCCAGAAAAGGAGAAAATGTGCCCTGGGGTGGCTGGGAGGCCTCTAGCCTTTGTGCAGAGAAATTTATCTTTGCCATGGTTCACATAGAGATCTATCTTAAAAACATTTCCTCAAACGACATGCCGCCCAATCTTCAGAAAGTGGACCTCTTAAAGGCAGTTCCCAAAGCAGATTTAGGGTCACACGTGTTTGGGGGAGTGCAAGAATGACAAGCAGATAGATGAGCAGAGATATAGAGTCCCATATAGCCATATCTGCCTGTTGACTGCCATGCCTATGCCATGATAGTCAGGGAGTCTACTTATGCTCTGAAATGTAAGCCATACCCAATTAACTACTTAATTTTCTTAAAAGACAAAGAAACAGAATGTATATCCCGCAGAGTATTATATTATACTTTTATAGATCACCTGGTGACAGTTAAACTCCATTGTAGCAAAATTCTAATAAGCTTGTTAGGTTGATGAAAATGGATGATTATCATAGTAAATGCAAATATTGCCTCATATCTAATAAAGAAAATTATCTTTATAAAATTAAAATTTAATGCCTTCCAATGTGACCAGTCTTTGTTTCAAAAACTGTTACAGATAAGACACAGTATGTGATAAGAATATCATTACTAAAATTATAAAGTATTATTAGTTCATAAATTTTCTGGAAATTGACATGATAGACATATTTTAATATTGTATAATAATTATATATTTAAAATATGTGTTTTTGTTTCTGTGGATTTGGGTGCTAATCTTATGTTTTATTTTTTAAACATTTATTTATGTTACATATACACTGTCACTCTCTTCAGACACACCAGAAGAGGGCCTCAGATCCCATTACAGATGTAACTAGTATGTTAATAATTCTAAGTATTCCTGAACCTCTTTTTTTGCATTTCAATCTGATATATCTATATAGAAATCAAGCGCCTTTGTTGGTGAAATAAAATTATGCACATATATATATTTAATAGATATATAGATGGTAGATAATTCTAAAGCATAAGCTTGTTCTATACATTTTGTAACAGTTTTTAATAGCAATTGCACTGATATATTATTGCTCTCAGTTACAGGTAAGGAAACAGACTAGCTAAACAGTAGTTCACACTATGAAAAGGTGGTCACAGCTACTGTCTTCCCTCCTTCAAGGAAGAGCAGTTCATCTCTGAATGATCGGACACCTTCCAATTTCACCTTGTGTTGCAGGAAAACGTTCCTAAAAGATATTATAAGTATTAAAATTTAAATGAATTTTCTATCACAAACAGCATCCATGATAAAAATAAACTGTCAGTTTTATCTACAGATATCTTCACTAGTGTCATGTTAATTACAGTCCATTGTTTTAGGGTTTCTGTTGCTGGGAAGAAATACAGTGACCAAGAAGCAAGTTGGCAAGTAAAAGGTTTATTTGACTGCATTTCCACACTATGGTTCATCATTAAAGGAAGTCAAACAGGGCAGGAAACTGGAGGCAGGAGCTGATACAGAAGTCATGAAGGGTGGTGCTTAGTGGCTTGCTTCCCCTGGCTTATTCAACCTGCTTTCCTATAAGACCGACTGAGAAGGCTAGGCTGACTCCATGACAGGCTTCAAATTGGCAATTCTGGACTGGCAAGTCCAAGCAAGTCCCGGCCTCAGAAGCCCCACCATCTGGCCTGAGGCAAGAACAGTGGGTCAGCAGCAGTTTCCAGACTTCCTCAGCTACATCCTCAGCAACAGTTTCCAGACCTCATACCTGGGTTACGGAATGTCCCTAGAGATAGAGTAAGATACAGGTCACCTACACTAGGATCCTCTAATGTGGTTTAAATCAGGCCTGCAAGCTCAATTGGTCAAACCTCTATTTTGGTAATAGGAAACTCACCATGCTGGACTTCTGCAGAATAAGTTCTTTGTATTTACATACTATTTGAGTCCTGGGTACCAGTTTTAGGTGAAACATGATCCCTTACACTAAGACCCCAACCTAGGGATGAAACCAGCCACAGTGGCCTGGGCCCTCTCACACCAGTCAGTAGTTAAGGAAATACCTTATGGCTGGAACTTAGAGAGGCATTTCTCAATTGAGGTGTCCTCTTTTTAAATAACTCTACTTTGAGTGTCAAGTTGAAATATTACTACAGGGTAGAGCTATGTTCTCCTTATTGCACTCACTGTCTGTGATTTTTTCATGTTTTTTGAAATGGACATAATAAAGAATACACAGATATTTTCTGTGAAAAAAGATGCACAGTTTAGACTTCATAGGCGTGATTTTAGATAAACTGTTTAGACATCGCTAGCTTTAGCTTTGCTCTTTAGAAGTGGGTAGAGGGGAATGTGATCTGGTATTGGGTAGGGGAAAAGGACTGAAGAACTGAGGGCCAACAAAAAGAATGGAAACAAGTGACCTCAGAGGAAGCAGGTTGGGAGGGCCCTCGAAAATATACCAGAGACCTGCAAAGTGAGAGACTCTTAGGATTCAAATGGGAGGGGGGGGACCCTAGATAAAACGCCCTACAGTGGGAGAGAGGGAATTTAATTGAACCCACCTCCACCATAAAGACAAGGCATCAAGTGAGGGATGGGGTTGCTATCCCACAGTCAAAACTCTGATGCATATTTCTTCCTGTCTGAAAGAAATGCAGGGATGGAAATGGAGAAGAGCCTGAAGAAATGAAGATCCAGTGACAGGCTCAAAGTGGGATCCAGCTCAAGGGGAGGCCTAAAGACCTAAAACCATTACTGAGGCTATGGGGTGCTCACAAAAAGGGACCTATCATGACTGCCCTCCAGAAGACCCAACAATCAGCTCAAAGAGTCAGATGGAGATATGTGTACCCAACCAATGAACAGAAGCTGCTGACCCCTCTGGTTGAAGTAGGAAAAAACTGGAGGAAGCTGAGGAGACCGGCAACCCTGTAGGAGGACCAACAAGTAGTCTCAATTAACCTGGACCCCAGAGATCTCTCAGACCTGGATCACCAACCAAGGAGCATACACCAGCTAAGATGAGGCCTCCAACACCTATACAACAGAGGACTACTAGGTCTTGGTTCAGTCAGAGAAGATGCCACCTAACCATCAAGAGCCTGGAGGGCCCAGGATGTTAAGAAGTCTGATGGGGTGGGGACATCCTTGTGGAAATGGGGGTGGGGAATGCAGGGTGGGGGACAGGGTGGAGGTATGGCATGTGGACCAGTTGGAGGGTGTACCAGGAGGGGAATAAGATCTGAAGTGCAAAAATAAATAAATAAAAATTCCTGGTTAAAAAAAAAGTGTGTGTTTTTCTAACAGTAAGTACCTTTATGAAACACTGGTGTTAGGTGCCTTAGCATGTCTTATATATATTCAGAAGTCCCTTTAAATCCGGTTTATTTGCATTTGGGTATATTTTGGTCCCAAAAGAAATCATTTCTGAACTGTACTAATAAATGACTCCAAGTTCAGGAAAATATAGACGGTTTCAACAACTACTTAAATCTTCATTAAAACAGATCACATCATTTAGAAATATCGAAAGACATTTCTTATGCAAAAGCTACCAATTACACAAATGAAGACTTCATAGGCCAAGTTAAATGATATCCCAGGTAGGATACATACATTCCACAAAGTAAGAGATTCTCTACTGTAATACTAATTTTTGTAATTTTTTTGTACTGTCAGAGCAATACAAGAAAGAAATAATAAAGGTAGAATGTCAGAGCATTGCAGTGTTAAGAACACCCAGACCAAGGAGCACATTGTGCAGGTTTACAGAGTAGTGATTTTTTTCCTAAATTCTGGAATTTCAGTATATGGTTTCAGTATATGGTTCAGGGTAGGTTTCATCCTTAGGGCACTAATCTTGGTTGGTCTTTGCAAGATCTTCTCTGTCTAGAATCTTCTTTCAGAGAGGACCACTCTTCCCTCATTAAAGGCTGCTGCATGACCTTGTATTACTTTAGTGATCTCTTGAAGCAATATCTCAGAATTTTGTTCTGGGGAATTGTTGATTTGGTGATATAACAGCTTATTTCACAGCAAAAAAAGTGAATTTAAATGAATTTAAGCTATTTAAGAAAAGGTAATCATAAAGTACAAGCTTAGAGTAAACTAAAACAAGAGATAAAATGAAATTAACACTGCTTTAGTGGATTATCTCCACAACCATAGTCCAGTATCCCTAGGAGTTAATGAATCATCTTGATTATTTGAGACAATAAAAATTATTTCCTAATAACCACAAAACAATATGCTCTTTCCCTACTATTTGGTGTTTATACTGCAGAAATATCAAATCTGGTTCTAGCATTATAAATACTAGTCAATACAGATAAAAATTCTAGTTGGGCATCAGCTTGATTTCTCCAAGTAGAATGAAAATTTGCATTCAGCAAAAAGATCTTACAAAGCATTGTGAAGAGTGTTGTAAGATCTTCACACTACTGAAGTGTTAGTGAAGGCTTTTAGCCAGAAGCTGGGAGAACACAGATGTACTTCAACAGAGGAATGGATATAGAAAATGTAGTACATTTATACAATGGAATACTAATTAGCTATTAAAAAGAATGACTTCATGAAATTCATAGGCAAATGGATAGAACTACAAAATGTCATCCTGAGTGAGGTAACCTGATCAGAAAAAAACACACATGGTATGTACTCACTGATAAGTGGATATTAGCCCAAAACTCAAGAATTACCCAAGATAAAATTCATAGATCACATGAAGCTCAAGAAGGATGACCAAAGTGCAGATGCTTCAGTCCTTCTTAAAAGAGGGAACAAAAATGTTCATAGGAGGAGATTTGGAGACAAAGTTTGGAGCAGAGACTGAAAGGATGGCCATTCAGAGCCTGCCCTACCTGGGGATCCAGCCTGTATACATACAGCCACCAAATCCAGACAATATTGCTGATGCTAAGAAGTGCACGATGACAGGAGCCTGATATAGCTGTCTCCTGAGAGGCTCTGCCAGAGCATGACAAATACAGAGGAGAAAGCTAGCAGCAAACCATTGAACTGAGAATAGGGTCCCCATTGAAGGGGTTGAAGGATTCAAGGAGCTGAAGGGGTTTGCAACCCCATAAAAACAACAATACCAACCAGAGCTCCCAGGGACTAAACCAACACCCAAAGAACACATGGATAGACTCATGGCTCTGCCTGCATGTGTACCAGATAATAGACTTGTTGGGCACCAATGGGAGGAGAAGCCCTTCGTCCTGCCAAGGCTGGAAACCCCAGTCAATGTAGCAGAGTGTCAGGGTGGGGAGTTGGAAAGGAGTGGGTGGTTGTGTGAGTGAACACACTCATAGAAGAAGGTAGAGGGTGGATAGGATAGGGGATTTATGGACAGGAAACTGGGAAAAGGGAAAACATTTGAAATTTAAAAAAAATAAATATCCAATAAAAATTAGCACAAGAAAGAAAGAAAGGAAGGAAGAAAGGAAGGAAGGAAGGGAAAGAAAGAAAGAAAGAGAGAGAGAGAGAGAGAGAGAGAGAGAGAGAGAGAGAGAGAGAGAGAGAGAGAGAAAAGGATTTTCTGTTCCAGGCTTCCTTGTAAACTTTGTATTCTTTTTTTTTCTTCCATTTTTATTAAATGGGGTATTTCTTACATTTTAAAGGCTATTCCCTTTCCCAGTTTCCAGGCCAACATCCCCCTAACCCCTTCCCCTTCCCTTCTATATGGGTGTTCCCTTCCCCACCCCCTTCATTTTTGACCCCCCAACAATCTCGTTCACTGGGGGTTCAGTCTTGGCAGGACCAATGGCTTCCCCTTCCCCTGGTGCCCTTACTAGGCTATTCATTGCTACCTATGAATTTGGAGCTCAGGGTCAGTCCATGTATAGTCTTTGGGTAGTGGCTTCGTCCCTGGAAGCTCTGGTTGCTTGGCATTGTTGTTCTTATGGGGTCTCAAGCCTCTTCAGCTCTTTCAGTCCTTTCTCTGATTTCTTCAACGGGGGTCCCATCTTCAGCTCAGTGGTTTGCTGCTGGCATTCGCCTATGTATTTGCTGTATTCTCGCTGTGTCTCTCAGGAGAGATCTACATCTGGTTCCTGTCGGCCTGCACTTCTTAGCTTCATCCATCTTATCTAGTTTGGTGGCTGTACATTTGGACATTGCACCACCTGAGGACCCAGCTATACTCTTTTGGGCATATCCCCAAAAGGTGCTCCAACATACAACAAAGACACATGCTCCACTATGTTCATAGCAGCCTTATTTATAATAACCAGAGGCTATAAACTTTGTATTCTTTGTAATCTTTGTAAAGCACTCAGGGCAGCAAAGTAGCCTGGCCCTGCCTGAGGATCCCAAGCAGTCATGCCCTCCCCTAGACCTCCCAAACTGTCATAAAGGGTTTCAAGCCTCTGTAACTGTCACAAAGATCAACTCCAGCCCCTTAACAGGACCATATCCAGATAATGCTAATTTTAGGTGAAAGGTCTTAACAAAAGACAAAATCATCTTTGAAAAGGAAACCCTAAAAATCCCTAACTTGGGTCCTGAGTCCAAAACTCAGGATTTGAAATCCCACCCATACTCACCCTGAAAATCTCTTCCATAGAAGCTCTACCCCCACCCCCTCCCAAAAAATACTATATAAGCTCTGCTCCTTATCCAATTCTACGCTGTCTGCTCACAGGATCAGAGAACAGCCATTCCTGGGTTTGTCTTTCCTCTTCCTGGAATTTACAATAAATCTCTTTCATGAGATTTGTTGTCTACTGTGACTTTCCCATCAGAAAAACCAAGACGCAGTCAAGAGAAGATAGGAAGAAGCAAAGAGAAGGAGCAGGGCTCAGGCTCCTGAGCGCCTCACCTAGAAGACCCTACCCTGGGAACTGTAATGTGTTGTTTAAATATTGGCCTACGCCCACCTGGTAAAACACACCAAACCAACGGTTCCATGTGGAGAGATTTAATGGGAGAATGGGACATGGGTAAGGAGTGAGAGAAAGAAGAGAAAGGAGGAGGAAGAGAGAGAGAGGGCAGAAGCTGCCTGCCTTTCATTTGGAATATGACATAATGTAACTGCTCCCAGGTGGAGTTGGAAATTGAGCCAAAAGGGTTTCTGGGAATGTATGGCTGTTGCCATGGCAACAATGACCAAATGGTGTCGCTGTTGAAGGCAATTCCTGATACCAACAGAATGTCTACACTGAGGAGGCTTCCTCTCAGAGTTTTTTCCTTCCTGGACTCCCTTGTCTCAGGATGTCTTTCATTTGGGACACTGTCCCACCTCAGAGCTGTGTGTTCACTGGGTCTTTATGTCTCAGAATACCCTTACACTGGGGCACCTTTTTACCTCAGCTGACTGGTTCCTGGGCTTCTGAGTCTTAAGACACCTTCCTATCTGAGCAGGAAGGTCAACAATGTGTATACATATATAAATAAATTAAACAAAGGTACATTATTCATAATGATAATATTTCCCATAAAAGCTATAGATTATCTAACTAAAATCTTAGTGTTAGATGTGAAAAATTTCCCTTCAGGTCATTGAACATAGAAATCAAAGCCAATCTAATTGATATAGGATAATGTCACTTTCTGTGGTTGTCTCACAGAACTTTCTGGAAAAGACCCTATTCCTGAAAATAGCACATACATTGGAGACAGGGATTTTAGGAATTCACCTGTCATATTTCTCTTATGACATCTGAAGTTGCTAATAGAAGATGCTGAGGGAGAAAAACAAAAGTCCTACCCAGTTCCAAAGTCCATGAAGCAAGACAATGTCCAGCCTGGCAGAGTAGTGGTACTTCTATATCAGGGTTAACCAACAGTTATTTAAGTGGATTTAAGACCCACACAATACAGGGAAATTCATAACTAGTACTCCAAATACAGATAACTACCCATAAGTAATGAGGTCACGAATGCTATAGGAATACTTACAGAAACATTTCTAAAACAGTTTACTTTCAATATACAATCTAAGTACTATCCTTATATCTAGGTGAGTGTAGATCTCATTCTTTACTTAATAAAACAAAAAGATTCATTTTTGCAGAAGAGAGACCATCACAAAAACTTACAACTGATCATAATACAGATAACAGTGGACCCAATTAATATATCTACAACATGATGACTACCCCTGAGGCTAAGGGCACACTAGGTAAGAGAGTTCAGAAAGGTTTAAGAGCCAGACGACAAGGATATGTACCGCACATATTGTCTTCTACATATGAAAGGAAGCTCTATCAATAAAATACTAACCAGTGGTCACATAAATATGGCCTGAAAAATGCTACTTGATGACATGCCTACATGGATGGGGAACATCTCTCAAGATCTCTCCGCTTGATAGAGACTGAATAAAGTTCTCTAGAGCCACAGAGAATATATATATATATATATATATATATATATATATATATATATATATGGAATGCCTCTCTCTGTCTCTGTCTCTGTCTCTCTGTGTCTCTTTGTCTCTGTCTCTCTCTCTCTCTCTGTCTCTGTCTCTGTCTCTGTCTCTCTCCTCTCTCTCCCTCTCTGAAATTTATTAAAAGGACTTACAGGCTTCAGTACAATTAATCTGACCAATGGAAAAGTCTAAGTATCTAGTAGTTGCTCAGTCCCACAAGAATGGGTATCTCAGATTAAAGGCGTGTCTTCTGATTTTAAGATCAAAGGCCTAAGTCTTCCAGGCCCAAGGTTCAGATGAAAAGTGTCTTCCTACATCAAAAGTCTGGACTTCCTACGTCAAAAGTAGCTTTACTCACTTCAAACCAAGCAGAAAATCTCTCACAGGTAAGCACTCTATTTCTGTATTTTTCCTTCCAGATACAGTCAAGTTACAATCAAGACTAGCCATCAGAAAGACGTACAGTTGTTAAAAACTGGTAAGTGGAGACTCAGTCAACTCCAGGGAAAACCCCATGATAGAGAATTGGCCCAGGCATTCAGCTTGTTAACATAGATACACATGAGAATCACTAAATGGATCCAGCAGGTTGTATTCATATATATATATATATATATATATATATATATATATATATATATATATACATATATATATATATGAATGTGTGTGTGTGTGTGTGTGTGTGTGTGGATATGTGTACAATTGAAAATAATAAGAAAAAGGTTCTGAACTTGAAAAGACACAGTAGGAGTTGGGGGTATAGAATATCGATAGAAATTATGTCAATGCAGTAATCACATGTGTGGAATTCTCAAAAAAATTTAAAATCTTGTTTTATTTGGGCATTGCATTAAAGAATAAAATTACAACTATTTGAAAACACTGTTAATACATTTTTTAGGTGTTTGTGGGGCAGGTCAATTTTTTTTATGTACTTTTGTCTAAGCAACAAAGATCAACATCTTAAATGTAGACTTGAATTTTCGATCTAGTAGTATAGGAAGTTGAACAGAACACTGAAGGGATCTGCAATAATATAGTCAAAGCACCTTTTCAAAGATGAGGTTGAAATGAAGGCACGTCTCTTTTAAGGTGTGATATTTACATTAAAATAAATTTGATATATTATTTATTCCAATAAATTTCATAATATGTTAATATTGGTTATCCTATTGTAGAATTAAGTATTATACATTATTTATGATTACAATTAATAAGATTAATATATATCCTATTCAATAATATCGTGTTGAAATTTTTCAATAAGTTAAAAGTATAAGGATTTTCTGAAACCAAGAAGTTTGAGAAATAGAGCAATAGTTAAATAAAGGGTTGTAAAAGACAATATTTGTTGTTAAGATATTACTGGTTGATATACTAGGTGGAAAAATTACAGGTTTTAAGTTTTGACATCTAGTGAATTATAGAAAAATATAGAACTATCCAGGAGTAATGAGTTGGTCTTTGGGACTGGAATGCAAATAGAAAAACATACAAATTCAAGGATAACACAAAGATAACATAATATTTTTTGTAGTTTTCTAACTGTTGAGTGATAGAAACTTGGAGTTTTATAACACCATTACATTTGCATCACAATATTGCTTTAATAGCTAAGCAAATACACCTTTTAAATTCTGATTGTGTTTGCTTTTTATTGTTTTGTATCTTCTACCTAGAGATTGTGTTGATTTATTTTCTTTTTAATGTGTTGTATCAAGTTCAGTTCCCTGCATATACTCAAGAAATGCCTGCTGAATATGAGAAAAAGTATGATACTTCTCAATTATGTTAATGTTGGTGTGTCTTTCTACTTGATTGTCTCAAACATATTTTCTAAAAATTTGTCTCTCAAGCAAAGTATCCCAGAGAAAATGATGAATTGTTTATTGAAACCTAGAAGGTAGTTTGTTCTTTGAGAGCAATTTGTATTTAAAGTCATAAAAGGTAATATAAGTTATATTCCAATAAGATGATCACGTTTAGATTAATTAGATGTTAGCCATGGTGGCAGAGTGACTCGCATATCAAAATATCTCTGGAATAAACTTCTCTTGGGCAACTTGATGACTTTTGAATAGCATATCTTAGACTGATTCTATTGTTTACAGAAGTAACGGTGGACAAACGCATTGTCAAGATCTCAAAGAAAGTTCTTTTGTCTCTCAAACCCTGATGTTTCAGAGTCAAGCTTTCATTATGGTTGATGCTTGACAGAGAGTTACTTAAGAGGTTGAAAACTATGTTTTGTCTTTTGGCTTCTTTTAGTTTTTATCACGAACACAACAAAAAAAATAATAACCACAGTTAATTTTAGCAATTGTACAGGGGACTGGAGAATGATAAACACAAGAATCTTAAGTGAAAGTTGGTCCTAAAACAGACTTATTGCTGACCTAGTACACACTGCCTTCCTAAAACTAAAGAAAATAGAGACCTATAAATATTACATTTAATATCATATATCTGAAGTAGGTATCCTCCTTAGTATTCTGTTCATCTTAGCTCAACACAATTGTTTGCTGATAATATTTCTATGTATTCCATGAAATCCCTGAGGAAAAGTAAATATTCTGATATCACTGTCTGTACCCTTCATCATTCAAAACTCCCAATGGACAAACAGCATCATCATTTATCAAGAGCTGTGCTATCTCAGAGACTTCGTCTTTAGTATTGTCAGCAACACCAAGTACATCATTCATCTTCCTATTGTGAGTGTGCGTGCGTGCATACGTGCGTGCATGTGTGTGTGTGTGTGCGTGTGTGCATGTGTGTGTGTGTGTGTATCTTTTGTGTAAAGTTACCTCTGTAACAGTTTTTTGGATGACAAGAGCTGCTCTTATATTCGGCTATGATTAAGAGTGAACTTTTTTATTTTATTTTATTTTTTTAGCTTAGTTCTGAAAGTTGTGCAACATATAATATCTACTAGGTTCCTATGATTTTTGGATACTTCTGTCTAGTGAATATAAATGTATATGACGTTGTAACATTATGGTTATGTTTGTTTTGAAGACTGAGTTATGTAACTTTTACTGGGGAGATCTGAGCACATTTTTTTTTTAATCCAGAGAATATATGACAGAAAGAAGATATTCAACCAAATTCTAGATTAGTATGAAAGTGACTTTTTTGAGGTTATGGGGTGAGCAGTCATTTACAAAAGGACAAATAGTTCAAAGGTAGATGTATTAAAAAGAACCCACCTCACTTCTAGAATGGTAAACACTAAATAAAGCTGAACCACTGGAGCACTGTATAAGTCCTTTAGAACTTACTGATAACTGGGAAATCTACTCTCATAACAACTGTTATTGCTTACATATTATATGAGATGAGAGACCTGTTGAATCTTGCATTTTTATCTGTTTTCTGAGCACTGGGCTGTATACCATAGCAACAATCACTTACTGTAAGCAGCCTGACCAGTTATGAATCTCTGCATTAACGTATCCACTGTGAAACAAACACAGAGTCACTTCTATGACAAAGCTGGCACAATGGCAGTATCTATGGGCATAGATACAATTGTTTAAAAATTGATTGGATATATTCCTCACCTCCTTTTAAAAAATATATCAGTTGTTAATCCAAGATGCTAATCAGATGCAGGTTATGTCTTATAGCATTAATAATGACCCCAATCTGATACATTGGAACTTAGTACTATCCTAAAGTAGTTGATTGCACAAAAATATTAGTATCACAATTTTACTAGAACTATCTTCCCTGACAAGTTGGTAATATAGCATATATTATATTCATACATGGCCCATGTGGCATCTTTTGGTACTTGGAAGAAAACCACTATGGAAAGAGCTTTAGCTGACTATCAGAAACATTTTGCTATCCCCAGAATAGACAGTAGACCATTCCAACCAGCAGTAGTGTTTCTACCTACGCTGTCCTTTGCCCTGTAGAGTAGATCTTCCTGGCCAATAATTCTTCAAAATTCTTTGAGAGTTAAGCTGACACTGGTCCTGAGTTTCCATCAAACAACCTTTGGGAGTTCTCTTTCCAATTCACACAGCGTTCCTTCATTTAAATTCCTTAACTGCTGTCATTAGTGTTCTTTCATGTTCCAAGAATCTGCTAACTGATCTTAGATATATGAAGGTGTACCAAAACGCATGTTAGCAAGACCAAGTGCAGCAGATAATAGTGTCATAAATTGTATCAATTTTTGCATTAAAAGAGTAACATGCAGTATGTTGTGAGCATTATTCCATCTACCCTGGAAACCACACTTATTAGGTGTGACATTTCTACCCCTTTAACCTAGGCTACCACTCCTGCTGTGTGGCCAATGTACATCTACAGTGGTCTCTGTTCAAACACTTTAGATTATTTGGTCTGACTTAAAGCCCAGTGACAAGATAGTGCCTGTGGTGGTTTGAGTAAAAATGGCCCTGATAGGCCCATTGGAAATAACACTGTCAGGGTTGTGTTCTTGTTGGAGTAGGAATCACTTTGTTGGAAGATGTGTGTCACTAGAGAGTAGGCTTGAGGCTTCAGAAGCTCAAGACCAGGCTCAGTGGCTCTAAGTCACAGGAAGACTTAGATCAAGATTTAGGTCTCTTAGGTTCTTCTCCAGAAACTTGTCAGCCAGCATGATGTCAAGTTTCCCCTCAAAATGATAATGGACAAAACTTCTGAAACTGTAAGCCAGCCTAATTAAGTGTTTTCCTTTCTAAGAGTTGCTGTGGTCATGAGGTTCACACCAATTAAACCCAAACTAAGACAGCTGTTTTCTACCCAGCTATGCTTGCCATGGAATAAGATCTCAAGTTCTAGTCAGATCTTAGCCAGTACTGTAGTTCTTGCCTTTATATCAAGCACATACCTGGACATACACTTGGCTACTGAAAGGACCACAATTACAGTATTCTTTCTTGTAAGTGTTAATGCATTCTTATAGTCACCAGAATAACTGTCCACATCTTAGGCAAGCTTACTATTTTGACCTGCACATATGTTTTATTCTTGTTTCTGAAATGAGCTATTTTGGTGGCAATCTATAATTTCTAAAACACTATCTATATTTTCTGAGAACTGCTCCTCAGGCTTTAAAGCCAATAGAAGACAATTGGTATAACATTTAGCATTCAATTTTACTCCCTCCCTCAGTCTCCAGATCTATACAACTCTAGCTACATTTTGACTTCTACTGATGGGAAGAGATCCATTGGTATGCTCTATTTCACCTTCTTAGTCGACTGTGCTAGTAGTTCTCCCTCCACCTTGTTCACATATTAGTCTAAATAATACTTATGTTCTATAGCCACTTGTACCTCAGAATGACACAGTATAGCACCACACCAGTCTCGAGGACCTAAATGAGTTTACTTATTTCTCTTCTGTCAATATATTCATATAAAACTTGGTGAAGTGAGTCTTAAACACTGACTCCCCCGTGTCCATTTCTCTCAACAATGCTCAGGTTTTACATATTATTCAGGCCCTGATATTTGTGAGCACTTCAGGAAAGATATAATTAAATATTTCAATGCCTTTTATGCCACAGTCCACCAAAGACAAATACCAAGCCTATTGTTTCAGTTCTACATTTTTTAATCTCAAGAGGCACCAGTATTTATATTATTAAATCTCTACTCTCACAGCACTCAAATTCATAAGAGCTGTCCCCACTATTAATGTCAGCTATGATTGGTTCTTTCATTTCTTATTCACAGTTACCTCAGCTGTCATACTTTCTTCTGGATCATTACAAAGGTCAATATTTTCTTACTAAATTATAGATTTCCCGTTTATCTGTATTAAAGAGTGAGTTTGAGACTTGTCGATTTCTTTATCCATATTTTCTACATCCTCGCTATCTGGTTCTTACCATGAGATCCAAGATTTTGGATCTCAAGAAAGTCTTTTTAGAAATGATCTAACACTAAAACTTTAACATTGCATACTGTTATCTATAATAAACAGTAAGTTAATTGTCCCATCTCCTCCTTCCTTTACCTACATTTCACGCTAAACTCCAGAATAATGATGAGGATAAAATCGGTATATACCCTTTCCATTATAAATCTTCACTTTTACAGGCAAAGTTTTTGGCAAGATAGATGGGTCTTTATTGCATGCCTATAGTCCTTCCCCCTGAAAGCCATAAAACTGATGATACACACTGTTTATTACCTAATGTGATGCATAGGACTTTGATGGATTATACTATATTCTCTAGTATACCAGAAATATGGGGGCATACCTGAAATTCTTTAGTAAATGCTAGGAAGCTAGAAATCCTATACCTTATAGAAGGAGACAGACAACCTGGGATTCCTATCAAGAATCTGGCACTGTTTGGAGGTTCAGCCTTGCTTGTATCACCTACTGACCATTCCAGGAAACATACACTATTACCACTCGCAAGTTTGTCATCATATATCACATATGAAAAGGTAGCCATGCCAGTGTTTCCCCCACAAATGCTCTATCATTTCATAGGCCAATCTTAGTTTTGTGTGTTAAATATTGTACTGGCCATGTGTGATTGCTTTTGATCAATACCTGTGCAATTCTCTCATTTCCTGTTAGGTTACAAGTTTTCTTGCATGATTGCCTGGGGAGATGTGACTAACCAACTACTCACACCAGAAAGTCATTAATGACAGACCAAAGAAACAATTCTGTTTAAACCTAAGAATGAATCATGACTTTACTATGGTCACTGTTCAGAACAGAGATGAATGGTTGCGGACATAGGGATGGGTGACTCAAAGAAAGCTATACTAGGGAGAACCTTTCACAAAAGAGCCTGCGCCACATGTGGCCCATACATATACAGCCATCCAATTAGACAAGATGGATGAAGCAAAGAAGTGCAGGCCGACAGGAGCCGGATGTAGATTGCTCCTGAGAGACACAGCCAGAATACAGCAAATACATAGGCGAATGCCAGCAGCAAACCACTGAACTGAGAACGGGACCCCCGTTGAAGGAATCAGAGAAAGAACTCGAAGAGCTTGAAGGAGCTCGAGACCCCTTATGAACAACAATGCCAAGCTACCAGAGCTTCCAGGGACTAAGCCACTACCTAAGGGCTATACATGGACTGACCCTGTACTCTGACCTCATAGGTAGCAATGAATATTCTAGTAAGATCACCAGTGGAAGGGGAAGCCCTTGGTTCTGCTAAGACTGAACCCCCAGTGAACATGATTGTTGGGGGGAGGGCGGCAATGGGGGGAGGATGGGGAGGGTAACACCCATAAAGAAGGGGAGGGGGAGGGATTAGGGGGATGTTTGCCCGGAAACCGGGAAAGGGAATAACACTCGAAATGTAAATAAGAAACACTCAAGTTAATAAAAAAAAAAAGATTGGCTGCTGAAGAAATCTGCATTACTGGAGCCCCTGGTTCCCTGTTTAGAGAGTCTCTTTTCTGCCATTGTTACTGTTTGCATAGTTTTCAGAAGGAGCCTTGAGAATACTGTACCTTTCATAAAAGTTCTGATCCTTGTAAAACTCCTTTACTTCTGAGTCCCTTTTCTCCCCAAGCAGGATATCTCAATTCAGATGATATATTTACACAGCAGGCTTACTTAGTGTGTAATAATAAACAACTAAAATTCATATTAGCTCTATATGTTAGAAGACAAAAATACAGTTTGTATTAGAAGACTCCCTGAAAAACTGTCACTTCCCTTGCAGTTCCCAAGATAGTTTCCTACCTTGTCCTTGGAAATCTTTTATGTTTGAAATACTGGTGTCTCTCTGCCCAGATTTTCTCTTCTTCTATAGATATCCACAGGAATGAACTATGAACAAATCAGGTCACTGTTTATAGAACTATTTAATAACCTAGTCCGAAACTATGTAACATTTTTATCTACTGCTTTAAGACTTCAAAACAGAAATCTTTTAGGGATTGAAGATTAAGGGATAAAACCCAGGCTATATATACCAATCTGCATAAATAAACCATGGGGATTTTCTAAAGATTTTATTGTCCACACTGCTTACTTTGTAATTAGGTGAGCTAATTAATGTGAAGGTCAGGGACTAAAATATTATTTATTATAAACATTATTAAGTAAATAAGAACAAAATGTTATGTACTTGATCATTGTGAAACTGGTGTTTTTCCAAATTGGTAATGTTTGTTCATCAGTTGGGCCTGCTGAAAATATAATATCCTATATAGATGATGAATAGAACAAGCTTTTCAGGAGAATGCTGAAATTTATGCTAGCAAATCTATTACAATCACATGACAAATCCTGGAAAGGGAACCATTTTGTATTAAAGAATACCATTATATGTTTATGTTGCTGAAGAATATCAAGGAGAGAACTATGACACATATCATTGTAAAGACTAGAAATAGGTGATAGTAGAGTGAAAGTGTTATCATCTAAATAAAAAAAACTGGATTGTTAGAAGAAAAGAAAATCAGGATATAGCGAACAACTCAGGTCTATAAATCATTATCTTGATTGGAGGAATCAGAGGAGTTAGACACACACCAGGAGAATAGGGCCCACAGAATCAACTTAGGTGGACTCAGGGGAGACTTTAAGAGATGTGGTAGCTTGTAGGGGTAAGACCTAGGTCTTTTGTACGTATATGGCTGAGTGGCTGTCCTTTACTTGTGGAACCTTTCTCTTCTAACTGGGTAGCTTTATCCAGTTTTGATATGATATTTTATATACCTGGTTTTATTGTAGCTTGTTAAATCCTCTTTGATTGATGTCCCAGGAAGGCCTGCTCCTCTCTGAATGAAAGAAGGGAGGTGGATTTAGGGACAGAGGGAAGATGTACTAAGCAGGGGTGAGTTTAGTGGGAGGGGAGTAAGAGGAAACTCAAATCAAGATGCAATATATGAAAGAAGAATATGAAAAAACTATTAAAATGAGTATAAGAAACTGTGTAAAAAGAGCCCATAAAAGGTTACATATGAATAGATAATTTCAGTAGTACCTAGAGATGAAGTAGATATTTAAAATAGGAAATAGTAGTAAAGAAAAAAACAGTAAATAGAATGAAACTTTTAAAGGAAGGTATGCTTTTTATATATTTGTATCAGTATGAAATAAACAGATGGTTGTCAATTTTTTTTCATGCTTACAGAATACTAGCCTTTCATAGACATGTTGATGCTTACAGAAGAAACAAAGTGTAATGTGATATCTATCTGTCTGTCTATCTATCTATCTATCTATCTATCTATCTATCTATCTATCTATCTATCTCCATATCTATCTATAATCTATATAGGATATCCAATGTTTCCTCTGGCTAAAATAGATAACTTTTGTCTAAATTCCTGATTCCTAATTCCTGTATATGACATGAAAACTTCCAGTCAGCACATGAACAGAAACTAGTGAATAATACTAGAGACAACTGAAGAACTTTGAAGTCACATAATTTTTTTCCTAGGGGCAGTGATCACCCTTCTTGAAAGAGGCACCTATGGCATTTTCACACACTGTGAACAAGCCTATTCATTTTTCCATGGATGAATAATTTTCCTTTTATTGTCTGCAATACTACTGCTCAAAGGATGAGTAGAAACAGGAGATACATATGAAGAATATTCTACGAACAATTTCTGACCCTTCTGTTTACATTTTTTTGGATTCTCCTATGTGCTCACTGCTCCATTAGCTACTCTGATTAATTTGGCTGCCATGCAGCAGCCAAATCTGTCCAATCTGTCCCATACAGCTTGTAATTAAGGACACTATCAATTGGACTCCACACAGCAGGATGAGGCCAATCTGTAAGACATACTTCAACCATGAAAACCAGGGACCCATCCTGCCGAAGCATGTAGAATAATGAAAGACAGAAAGAAGTTATTTGCTGTAAAGTTTATTTCTTTACTATTTAAATTGAATTATAACTATATTTTATGAAGTAATAGATAAATTTTAGACCCCATCACTTTTTAGGAATAAGTTAACTACAGTGTTTCTGTCACTCTTTGCTGACTTATTGCTAATACTTTGGCTAAAACCCACTAATTTCTTTAATTAAACCATTTTTATTTTAGGAATAAGAGCTTTTAGGTAGCATAGAGGAAGAAGTTTTCTCTCCATGTGTTTAAAATTTGTGAAATCATACATTGTCTAGATGTAAGCTCCCAGTGTTCTAGTTATCTAGTTAGAACCTCTACTATACATCAATTGAGTTTTCTTGAAAGAGGCAATTTATTACTAGACAATTCATTCAAGAGATTTTTAAGTCCAAGAATCACTGAAGGAAGAACCCAGACTCAAATAGTATGCAAAGGCAAAGAGCATTTATTTATTCCTCAGAAATTGCCAGTGGGTGGAGTCGGTCATTAATCAAATGGCGAATACCTGAGGAGTTTGCAGGTCCCTTTTATGCAGAGATAGGGGAATTTCCAAGAAGGATTAGGTGACCTTTAACATGGTTGATAGTGGACAAGGCAGTGATAATAGTACACTTTTGATTGGTTGCTATGTTAGTTTCCTTATATTTGGTGAGACCTGGAAGAATTTCAGAGACCAGCTCAGCTCTGGCCCTGTTATCTCCTCCAGCCAGAACTATCTTGGCTATGGAGCTATCTTCCATGGTTGAGGGTCATTATTGACCAAAGACTCATAGTCAGTGGCTTCCTCTGAGAAGCCCAGTGTGCTTTCCAGGAAATTGAAAAGTTGTATTTGCAAAGTTTTTGAACCTCTCAAAGTGACACGAGGAGAGGACATATTATAATTGCCCTGATGATAAAAATTCCCTGGATTCTGAATATCGTTTAAATATGGCTGAATAAACCTAGTCTGAAGTTCTGGAGGAAAGAGTCCACACAGTTTTCTATGTCAGTGCTACTGAGATCTTAGAGTGGCTGAAATGTACATTCACGTATATGGAAAGTAGGAATATTAAAGCAAAACAAAATATTAATAAATATTCAAATATACTAAGAAAAATTGCCAACAGTACTATTGAAAATTGTAATAAAATAATAGCCAGAGGCTTCTGAAAGTATGACCAATCCAGCAGATAATTAAATTTAAAGTAAAGCTGAAAGAACCCAGATGTCCTTCAGTAGAATAATGAACAGAAAATGTGGTACATTTACACAATGGAGTACTACTCAGCTATTAAAAACAAAGACTTCATGAAATTTTTAGGCAAAAACTAGAAAATATCATCCTGAGTGAGGTAACACAGTCAAAAAAAGAACACACATGGTATGTACTCACTGATAAGTGGATATTAGCCCAAAGGCTCAGAATACCCTAAAAACAATCCACAGACCACATGAAGCTGAAGAAGAAGGAAGACCAAAATGTGGATGCTTCAGTCCTTCTTAAAATGGAGAACAAAATACTCATGGGAGGTAATACAGGGACAAAGAGTGGAGCAGGGACTGAAGAAATGGTCATCCAGAGACTGCTCCACCTGGGGATCCAACCAATATGAAGGCACCAAACCCAGTCACTATTGCTGATGCCAAGAAGTGCTTACTGACAGGAGCCTGATATAGCTGTCTCCTGAGAGGCTCTGCCACAGTCAGACCAATACAGATCCAGATCCCAACCATCAGACTGAGCATGGGGACTCCAATGGAGGAGTTAGAGAAAGAACTGGAGCTGAAAGGGTTTGCAGCCCCATAGGAAGAACAACAATATCAACCAACCAGACCCCATCAGAGCTCCAGGGTCTAATCCACCAACCAAAGAGTGCACATGGAGGGAGTTATGGCTCCAGCCACATATGTACCATAGGGTGGCATTGTTTGGTATCAATAGGAGGAGAAGCCCTTGGTCCTGTGAGGGCTCTATTTCCCAGTGTAGGGGAATGCTAGGGCATTGAGGTGGGAGTGAGTTGGAGCATCTTCATAGAAGTGGGAGAAAGAGGAGGGGGTTGGGAGAAGGGGGAAAGGTGGTAACATTTGAAATATAAATGTATTTAATATCCTAGACAAAAAGAAAGTATTAATTTATCTTCAGTCCTAGCACTGCATAGGGATTTAATGTGTAAAGAATTCTATCCTTGGTACTTTACTGTTTGTTGAGCCATATTAAAATGCAAGCTGAACATCAGAGATTCTTGCTTTATCTAAGTATGACATAATAATCATGGCCAACTGTCTTTCTCCTCTTACTCAACAACTTCAACTTCACTCTCACTTTTTGTGAAATTAGCATTTTGGGATTCCATACCTTAGTGACATAAAGAGCTACTTTTCTTCCTGTGTCTGATTTAGAGTTCAACTGTGTTGTCTCAGATGATAAATTATTCTTCGTTTTGATGTCTGAATAGCGGTATTGTGCATTGTATCTGTACCATGGGCAGGAGAATATGGAAATATTGGATACTCTACTACTATGAAATTGGTAAATCCATTTTAAGGCCATAAACTCATAAGCATACATTCGGTAAAAAGAAATGTCTAGATTAATGAGAAACAAATCTTTCAAAATAATATCTTGGTATGTTACTGGAGAATGTGGCAAATATATGCAGGGTTCTTTTATTATTTCTTTCTGCAAGTCCTCCCTTAAAACTCCTGATAGACTTCTGCAAAATTCATCCCTACCAACCTCATCTTCTCTTTTCAAAATAAAAACTTTATAACCCAGGGAATCGTATAGTGTGGCTTGTTTTGCAAACCTGTATGAAAGTATTCAATGTAACATGAGCAACCTACCAGGGGCCATGTTGCTGAATACAATAGATCCTGCTCTCATAGCCATCATCAGCCACTAGGTCCTTACCAGGAATGAGGAATCCCATGTCCCTCTTGTATGCAAACATTTTGCCATGTCCATAATCTTTCTCTTTTTCAGTAGCCTTCTTCATATGCTGGCACCCACAATCTTTCTGCTGCCTCTACTCTGATGAAGCCTAAATCTTAGAGACATTCTATTTAAGGCCAAAAATTTTCCAGCCCTTTGTCTCCACTTTAACTAGTTGTGAATTTATATCTTAACTGTCACCCAGTACAAAAAGATGCTTCTCTAATGAGGTTGGGGACTGTACAAATCTATGGACATGGGGCCAATATTTATAAGAGAATTTAAGGTTATATCAAATTTTAAAAATATTAACTCGATTTGTTCTTTCTCTGAACTTATGGCTTCTGTACATAGGGTGTTTTCAGTAAAGTTGTATAAGTCCAGGGTTTCTGTCTATTAATTAACTTAGTTAAATGTTTATTGGTGTTTCATCTGCATGTATGTCTGTGCGACATGTGCATGCATTGCCCGTAGAGGTATCATATTCCTTGCGACTTGAATTATAAACAATTCTGTGCCACCTTGTTCTTGAGATTTTTTTTCATACAACCTTCATCTAATTATTATTCTCTCACTTTAGACTGGGTGTCATATTGTCAGGAGAATAAGAGTAGTAATTTTAATTGGTAAGTAAACAAGAGCAGTGCGAGGCAAGAAGCTTCCATATATGAGTAAGTTCCCTGAAATTTTAGAAAATGAACACGTGAAAGTGCAGAACCCAGGGTGACGTAGGCTAGGGTTGCTCTTAGAAGGAAGGTAGAAGGACCGAGCCTAAAAATGATACAGGAAGAATCTCCAGCATCACAATTAACTTGCATTCACAGTGAGTAAAATACCCTTCACTGGGAAAAAGGTCTAATTTAGTTAGTGTACTTCTTTTTGTGACTGACTCTGTAACAACAGCAGAAATCTCCAGCACAGAGATTATTTTCCTACTCAGGACTGAAGTCAGACAGTTGTGTATTTGAAAGTCAAAAAATTAATTCCATCTCAAAACAATGCATCATGGTCGCTGAATTCATGAGATAGGTCATAACCAGATGGGAAGACATTGGAAGAGCTGATAGCATTTGCAAGCCAGGATAAAAGAGGTCAGGAACTATTGGAGGTCATTGAGATGCCTCATGCAAATAATTTGGGCCAGCATAGCAACTATATAACTTCACAGCTATTAGGATTTATTTGGGATGCATTCAATGCACTATCTGGCTGTTAATAAAACAACAACTTATGGTTGTTCTCATTTTGAACCTGGCATATACCTCATAAATAGTTCAGATACATAGTAACATTGAAGATACATTAAAGAAAATTCATGTGAGTATTCAAGGACAAATACTAGCATACTTTTTATTTATTATTGAAAATTTGACATTCAAGTTAGATAAATGAATTAGTATTCTGCACACCGTAACATGAAGAAAAATGCAATTTATGAAGTAGTGCAGTTAATTAAAAGAAATTTATAAATACATAATTAATATGTTTCTAATATTATCTATTCCATATTTATTTCCTGGGTTTGCTCACATTTTTATGTGAACATAAAATAGATGGCTAAGGCAAGGCTTATCTCAGTCTTGTTGGATTTGATAAATCTGAAACAATAAACAATTAAGTATAGGAGAGGGGACCCACTAGTTGAGATTTGTATATCAAAATAGAAATTGGTGATTTCTGAAACCACTGTTATTTGCCTGATCTACAAAATCATGTCAATGAAATTAAAATCTTGACAGACTACTCCACAAGGACACATTTAATAAAAGATAAGAAAAACACATGTTGTCCCAAGGCTGCCCATCAAACAAAAGACAGTTAAGGAAAGTAAACTGAAAGGAAATGAAGAGTAGGATACTGAAACAGAAGATAATATAGCTTGTTCTAAGTTTAAACAAGACGTTGCATGTAAAACTAGTTACATATGAGACAAAGCAAACAAAAGGCAAGCCGTGCACAGGGAAATACCTTGAGGGACTCTGAGCACACAGTAGAGATGTCATGGAGATCCGTGAGGCTATGATGCATGAAGTAGCTGTAAGTCAGAGGATAGTAAATAAAGAGAAAAGGCAGGTATACAAATCATTGGTTTGTCACGGAATTGTTTTTCTTTGTAATAAATGCAATCATTTAGAGCCTTTAGTTAAAATTAATTGCAACGGTATTATTAGGAGCCCAGAATTTCCTGTTAGTTCCTTAATGTTACTCACTCAATAATTCTAGTTTGTCAAATAGAACTGTATTCTTACTTGCTTCGTAAATAATTATTTTTTTCTGTCAAAATCTTTCTGCTTCCCCTTTTTTTATGTAGAAAATGTCTAGTTCACCTGCAAAACCAATTCTTGGAAAAGACTTTGAATTCATTCAAGCAGAAGTACATTTTTCCCCCTTGGTAAAAGCTTGAGCTGTTGTTATTGAACTAAGCATATGGTACCATAATTTGCATTTTCCATAGCGTCTCACAACAAGTTCCTTGTGGGTCTGAGATCATGTGTGCTGCATAGTTCCTTCTGTTGCCCAGTGATTACTACATCACACAGAATTGTTAAAGAAAAAAACTTTCAATTCAAATGTGACTTTACTTGGATTACTTGGTGTAAGGAAAAAAATTATAAGGCACGGTATGTTTTTAGACAGAGATAATTGCTACAGCAGGCACCACTGAAATGCATTTCCATGGTACTATGTGATAGCCTATGAAGAAGTAAAGGAGGAGAACCCTTTGGGGCCAGCTTATTTACTAACTGTAATATAATAGCATTTGTTTTTTTCTTTTTTTTTTTTGTACATGAACTAGTCTTTGTTCATTTCAGACTGAAATTTTACCTCTCAGATACTTAATTACTAATTGTTTAAGATTTATCAAACCCAACATGACTGAGAAAAGCTTTGCCCTAGCAATCTAGACCATTCCCCACAGCACAGTAAATATAAAATAGGATTCATATATTGAAAATACAATAGCAATATTTATATGATATGACCGAGAATAATCAAAGATTTTTGTTACTTACCTGTAGGCTATCATGAGGTATATCTTTTTGCAAGGATAGTTGGTAGTTTCCGCCTGCTGCTATTCTTTGATCTCTAACTTTCTATAATTTATACAACTTCTGCTACTTAATTTATGACTGTAGCTTCTTAGGGGTCTTTAGTTCTTGAGTTCTCAGTCAATTGTCTAATTCATTGATCTCAACAAATGTTTCAACATGTTTCTATATTTGATGGCACATACTTAGGGTGTAGAAATTGTATTAGTGGAGATTCAAAATGAGCATGAACTCCATAGAGATGTTCAATTGCAAGCATCTCCAGATATTTGCTCATTTTATTTTAAAATCTGACATTTATAGTTTTACTAAAACATGCTCTAATCTCCCCCTTCCTTTCTGTGTATGTGGTAGACAGATTGGAATTGTTAGCAGATTCAAGATAGGACACTCCTATTTCTCCTAATTGGAATAAATATAAATCATGAGCAAAGTTCATGCTAAATAAATCTGTATTATATAAAGTTGTAAACAGTTTAGGCTAATTTTTTTTACTTTATCAGCTATATCAATAACAAGTATTGTGCGAAGCACAGTTGATTTGTGCATGCTGTTGTATATTTCTTTAACATCATCAAATTATTTGAAGATTAAAATGAAGCTAATAGTCCCCTAAGAATTTGAGTAACTTTATGTTTTCATTAATTCTTTCCTCATCCAAGCAGTAGGAAACATTATGTTTACCATGGGGAAAGAGATCTAAAAGAAAGAAGAATATTAGTTTTTCACACAATAAGCATAGCAACATTTTTCTGTTCTATGTTTTATTGATATTACTTCCTTAAGTAGTCCCTTGAGTTTCGGTAGAAGCTGTGCGTTGGCAAAATGAAAGGTTCTGTATTATCACTATGATATATTCATTCTCTCCAAAACAATCTTCCAGAAACTCATGTTCTGGATGTTCAAAAATATTTGTTTTACCCAACTTGTTTAATGATGCTATTGGGAAGTTAAACAAAAATATTAATGAATTATAAAATAATTATAAAATGCATTATAAATATAGTACAGTTTGAGAAACTTAAAGCTTCATTAGAAAAATTGTTGAATGAAATATAGGTAAACAAAGGAGAAGGTTAAAACCAATTATTCAGGGTTGAAGAGTTGACTCAGCAGTTAAGAGCACTGACTGCTCTTCCAGAGGTCCTGAGATCAATTCCCAGCAACCACGTGGTGGCTCACAACCATCTGTGATTGATCTGATAACCTCTTTTGGTATGTCTGAAGGGAGTGACCGTGTACTCACATATATAAAATAAATAAACAAATCTTTAAAAACACAGATAAAAAGAGTAAGGAGTCACACACACTGATGAACAGAAACAAGGGAAGTGCATTCAGGTGCCTTTTAAATTTTGCTTGAGTGTGAAGACTTTTCACACATGGTTCTATTTCTCTCTAAACTATTATCACTATTTTATTGTGTTAAAACTAAATGGCTTCTTCTTTTTTTTTTTTCAGAAAATTTCCACGAGTATTTCACACATTTCTGCTTGGAAACTGCACTTACAGAATGCTTGGTGAGACTACAGAATGCACCCTCAATGAAGAGCTTCATGAGAAGTGGTGTGATACTATGTGGAACACTTTCGCTCTTTGAAAGTTTTTCCTAACAGTGAGACCTGGACCACCTCTCACTCTTTTGCCTGCCCTTGAGACTCCTTTTGTTCTGTGACGTTGCTGGGTCCAGCCTCGATATGAAGGCTGTTTGCCTTATTTTATTTTCTTCTTGTGGTCCTTTCCAGCTGGTGCCTCTTTCAGCGCTTCTGTTTTGTGAAATGCAAACAGACAGGGAGAGTAGATCTTGGCAGGAGAGGACGCAGAGGTGAGGGGGCTGGTAGAGTGGAGGGAGGAGGAGCTGTGGTTGGGATGTGTTGTATGAAACAATGAGCTATTTTGGTTAAAGAAACGTATAGTCTAATGTTCATTTTCTATTTCGCCACTCTACATTCTACTCTATTCAAGCAACTGAAGTTGAATTTTGCAGTAGTATGGTGCCTCAAACCAGTGCCTCACTCCACACAGATACAGTGGAGGTAACTATGTCTATATTTATATCCATATCCATATCCGTATCCGTATTTGTATCTGTACCTGTATCTATGTATCTACGTCTGCGTCTGCGTCTGTGTCTGTATATCCTTTTAGTTTTATGTGACTCATCCTTATATCTTCACAAACATGTGGGCATTGATGAGTTGCCTCAATGGTGACAGATAAGAATCAAATAGCAAGAGATAGTCAGGCGGTTAATATTCTTTTTTTTCATAGAACTGGTAGGATTCTGAGTACAGGCTCAGAGTAGCTGGGAAATTTGTTATAGTTCTCTAGCCCAGAAAACTTAATTTTATCTAAAAGTTTTTATCCCTCCAGATAGGTTTAGTAGATAAACTGTTTACTGTGATGAAGTTTTAACGGGGCCACTGAAGGATTAGTGAAGACGGCTAATTTATTAGGTTTTGGTTTATGGTCTCAAGTGACTGAATACTGATCTGAAGGTGCAGGGTGAGTGATTATATTTAGATAAAAAAAATCTCAACAGAATACTTTAAGGTTATTGAAGCCAGTAAAGAAAGAAACCTTAAAACTGAGTGTGTATATGCTTTGTTTAAACAAACACTAAGCCGTTTTGATTAAAAAGCCATTTACCTAAAGGGATAAATTATTTTCTGAGACTTTTTACTTCTAAGATATTACTGACGGAGCTGTGACATTCTTTGATATTTATGCCTTTTATGGGCATTTAATAAATGAGAAATCAAGTGGTTATAAAATTATCAATTCTTTCTTCCATGGGTTAAACTCTATGCACAAAAATATGAGCCTCATTGTCAACACTATTCCATTTTCTATCTTTGCTTTCATTGGAAAATGTATTAGGTAGGGAAAAAACCCTCTACGTTGCTTGGGCAGTGATATACGGGGAGTTTGTTTGTACAAGAGCATGAGGGCATGACGTTAGCATCTCTGTAATATCTCATGCTAAAAGGTAAGTGATGCTTCACCTCAGTCACAATAGGAAAAGTCACAACATGGAAGATTGGACTACTTATAGCAGTAGGATATATTTAATTATTCATTCGAAGATTAGCCTACATGTTACCGTATATAGGATAGTTTATATGGCTGCTGTATTCTAGTACACAGCTTATATGGGAACAATGCCTTCACTGACTATAAATAAAAGAACTTCTGGAAAACTGAGAACACTTTCAAGTAGTAATTAATCACAGTGTGAGCAATTTGAGTGTCACTTCTATTCTGTGGATAAATAATCAGAATAATCAGACATGGCAATAATATTTCCATAAATACCTTTCACAAAGAGGAGGGAGAGGGGGCACCTCGATCAATCAGAAGTATTTTGTACATAGATAATAAAGCTTTTCATTATTTATCTAAACTTAAGGATGCATAAAAGTATTTCCCTCATTCATATTGGGCAAGTGTTCTAAGACTCTGTTTCTAGCCTTTTGTTGTTATTTTGAACAGTCTCATGGTGGAGCTTAGATGTGTTTTGAATTTGCTCTATAGCCCAAACTTAATCCATGATCATTCTCCTTCAGCATCCTCAATGTTTTGACGATAGCTGTGTGCCATTCTGCTTAGAACACAGGTAGAGTGGTAAAGATGCTCATATTACATTGTGTTTAAAAATTTGTAAATTTTTCTACATACTGTTATTCACAAAGTGTGGATATGTTATAGAGAATAGACTTCACACACGATTTATGAGATATGTAGGTAATAGTTAATGAGGGAAACATATGAAAGAGATAGCCTTATGTATTATGTCTGCATTTATAACATATTCTATAACATTAGAAAGTGCTGAGAAATTTTTACTATGCGATTTATGTGTATACGATGGGATAAAATTTGTAAAATCAGGCAACTGATACAAGAAACTGGAATGCTGGAGCATTTAGGGTGGAACAGACTGTTGGCACCATGTTAATTACTCCATAAATTTTAAAAATAAATGACTTAAATTCTACCACATTTATAGATCAATAACTCTTATACCTAATATATACATTTAAATTTGGTATGAAAATTCCTGTCAAAAGTTTTAAAATGTTTTTATTGATAAGGATTACCAGACTTTTCAAACAATTCCAACATATATAGTCTTTTCCTAATATAGGAAGTTCACTAGAAATCTGAACTCTACACCATAGTCCTACAAATTTTATTATATTTATTTTTTTTGAAGTTAGGAAACACTTTTAGACACTTTATTGATATCACTGAATCTAATACTATTTACGACGTAGTTTTATTTTCTGTTTTCTATGGGGATTTGTGGAAGAGAGAATGTATAGATAGCCACAAAATTTTTAAGCAAAAATTCAAAGGAAAATAAAACTGTAGAAACTTACACAAAGCTGCCCATATCCTGCTGTGGTGGACTTCTCCACCAACTGCTTGGTTTATGGATTCTCTAATCCCTTCCTTCTAATCACTGAGAGTCAGGCAAGGAAGAGTGAATGTGAATGAAAAACATGCTAATTTCTCTCCATTGGAAATCACTGAGAAGTTGAACATCCCTCATCTAAATAACATAATAATCCTGAGTATAAGTTTTAAGCGAAGTCTTCCTATCCTCTGATAGAAGATTTCTGTTACGTTCATTCGCAGAGGTCTTCTTTCCATCCCTACTTGTTCTTAAAACTTTTCTTTATTTTTATCATTTTGTCAGTGCCTTCTCACAAAAGCGCACCCTACATCTGCCTCCTAGTGAGCTACTCCTTTTATGATATCGATTCACTTGATAATTAATTTCATATTTGGGCATTTAGAATGATTAATCATTTAATTATATATTTGAGAGTAAACAGTTAAACTGAAGAGCGTGAATACAATAAAATGCATCTGTTTATGGGAGGTTTAAAAGTGGCTTGACTTAAAGATAATCATTTCTTCACGTTGTTGCAATTTTATATTTAAGGTAGAGAGTTATGAGCACCAAATAAATTTAAAAAGAAAGTTATTAATCCATACAAATGCCCTGCACGAAAGACAAAGGTTACCTTCAAATCATCTTCTGAATTAATGAAGTGTTTTTCATGTACATGTCAGTCTCACTAATGTCCAATTAACTGTGTTTCTCATACACCTGATCTGTAATGGATGCTGTGCTTTGTGCAAACACAGCATGAAGGGATATTTACCATCAAGTTAATAGAGATAATTTAGTGGCCATGGTGCAGAAGGGCTTCCCATTTGTTACCAACACACACTGGAACACATCAGGTGTGAAATCCATAATTTAAAACTCAGGAGGAATTTCAGATAGACATCCATCATACACATTTAATTGTCGGGTTAATATTACATTTCCATAAAGATGAATTATTTATATGCGTTGAGAAAACAAGTAGCAATCACTAGAAAAGTTCCGTCCTATTAGTCAGAAGCATTAAGGCTGAGCTCGTAATTTTTCAATAGTGAACAATGGAGGCCATTAAGTGAAATAATCAACAATATTGAATGTGTGCTAAAGCATACTCAAATAACTTGAAAAACATATGTTAAAAATTATATTTGTGATGGCAGTTTTGGTTTTATTACTGTATTAGAGAATGCTTTGAATTGTTAATACTTGTTCAGTTTTCACATTTCCCCCATCCAAGTTTCATATTATTTAATTTTTATATTAGTACGATAGATTTTACTTAGTGATTTTACTAATATTGTTATACATTATTATTAGCAAAGGTCCTCAATTTATGGAAACTTCTTCATTTTTACCCACAAGACAATATATTTCTTTTAATCATTGTCTCCCCTTCATGAAGAAGTAGTGAAATTTTCTCAAATGATTTTTTTTTCATGAACTTGGTAATTTTGAGGAGTAAGAGTCAGAGATCTTATAAAAAATTATTCAAATAAAATATTTTATATTTATTTATGTGACTAGATACTGTCCATACAGTTTTAAGGAGGAGTATCACGAAAGGCTGAAAGTATGCAATAAAGTATTAAGCATATATACCATTTGCATAACCATGGGTGTTAACTGTAATAATTTGGCTGAAACATCAGGGTCAATTTTACGAAGAAATTGATTCATATCTTTTTAATATGCCGTAATGTACACTTTGGAAGAAATTTATAGTTATAATCCCCACTAAAGGCTATGGAGATTTATTCTTTATATTCCAGAAGAAATAATAAATCATATTTACTTTTTCTTTGCAAATAATGTGTGTGCTTCTTTGTATCTTTTGATTTAGAACTGAGTTATATGGTTTTGACCAGTTACGTTTATTTTCGATTTTGTAGTAAACCGTATTACCTTTTACTTTCTAGAATAAATTGTGCCCAGTTGAGATTAGAGACTGTTTTGATTATCTCCCATACACACGTAACGTACTCTGATCACTGTGAGATAGCACCTTATCACGTTCTTATTTTCTGATACTGTATGAAGTCTGTATCACCTAACATCGAACATCCCTGAAACGTCCTTCCAAAAAGGCTGCAAGAAATTCTCCTTAATTCGAGAAACTTTGTGATAAACTAAGGTTTTATGTTGTGCTTTACTTTCCCATTGAGTGGTATTGTTATCATTGGTCATGTTGGTCTTTAGAGCTGATATTTATGTGGGGTTTCACTGTACACTGGAATCCAAAATAACAAGCTGTTGGTGTGTATATTCATAAATGTGTTTCTCCCCTTATATTCTCTAGTGTGGTTTCTGTTTTTCTCCCTATGACCCTGAATAAAAGGGCAAATAATATAGTTCAATCTTTTTTTTTTTAAAAGGTAGCAATAAAATTACTCCTAATGCCATTATTTATCCTCATACATCACTGCCTGACTCACCCATTATATGAGAAGATTCGTCCTGAAGAAGATGGGGAAAAGTACAGTTTCTTTTTTTTTTCTATTTTTTTTTATTAACTTGAGTATTTCTTTTTTTTTTTTATTAACTTGAGTATATCTTATATACATTTCGAGTGTTATTCCCTTTCCCGGTTTCCGGGCAAACATCCCCCTCCCCCCTCCCCTTCGCTATGGGTGTTCCCCTCCCAACCCTCCCCCCATTGCCGCCCTCCCCCCATAGACTAGTTCACTGGGGGTTCAGTCTTAGCAGGACCCAGGGCTTCCCCTTCCACTGGTGCTCTTACTAGGATATTCATTGCTACCTATGAGGTCAGAGTCCAGGGTCAGTCCATGTATAGCCTTTAGGTAGTGGCTTAGTCCCTGGAAGCTCTGGTTGCTTGGCATTGTTGTACATATGGGGTCTTGAGCCCCTTCAAGCTCTTCCAGTTCTTTCTCTGTATATACATTTCGAGTGTTATTCCCTTTCCCGGTTTCCGGGCAAACATCCCCCTCCCCCCTCCCCTTTTTCATGGGTGTTCGCTCCCCATCCTCCACCCCTTGTTGCCCTCCCCCCAACAATCTAGTTCACTGAGTCAGACATTATGCAGAAAATGAGAGATGGTGGAATAGTGTGCACTAAAAGGTACACTTGGACCAAATCCCTTTACAGCAATAGCTAGAAACTACAAACAATTTCAATGGTATCTCTGGAGGCTCTTCGTCTCGTGATGTCAATGTCATTCTGGTTTTGCTTTATTTATGTTTTGTTTTGTTGTTTCCTTTTTTCTTTCTTTCTTAATTTACAGGTCCTTTGAGTATACATTATGGTTTGTAGGCTTTGCTTTTTGTAGGATTCCTTAGTGATGGAAGTTTCTGTCTGTCTGTCTCTTTCTCTCTTTGTGTGTGTGTGTGTGTGTGTGTGTGTGTGTGTGTGTGTTGTGTGGTGTGTGTGCTTTTTCTTTGGCTCTTCCTTGGTTGTTTTGTCATATTCTTATTTGTTTGATCTATTATTATTATTATTATTATTATTATTATTATTATTATTTCTTGGGTACCTGTTTGTTTTCTAATGATGGACAGGAAGATTGTGGGTCCAGATAGAAGTGGAGTTGAGGAGTAACAAGAAGGAATAGGCGAAGGGGAATCCATGATCAACATATATTGCATGAATAAAAAGCAATTTTCTATTAAAAAACAGCAAGCAGGAAAAACAAGAAAAGCACAAGAAACACATACACATACAATACCTATTAGTTCACTAAATCAGATACCTTATTATTACAAGCAAAAGACCAACAAGACTAAAAATAGTGCCCAAACAAAGCAATGTGAAAGAAATAAAAATATTGAGTAGTTAATTTTAGACGGACTGCTAAGTGTGGTATACCTAATGAGGCTCCATTGGAGAAAACAATTTGTTTGCTTCTAAGTGGGTATAAATGGGACACTTTTTTATGCCTCTCTCTCTTAGCACTGGAACCCACATTCTTAAACTCTTGCAGCCACTGATCATGCTGCCACACTCTCACTGCGTTCATTTTTTTAAAATTAATATTCTTTCCTGCCATGGTGCTGCATTAGCTATATGAGCCTGGAATTTTTGTTAATTTCTTGAGAATTTATGCATAAACAATAGCACTATTTTCAAATAACAATATTATTGCTTCCATTTCTGTGTTTATACAGTATGTAATTTCATCTGCATTTACTGTTTTAACTTGCTTACCATTATCTAAGTGAGCAAAGAAGACATCCTCAACTATAGTCCATCTAAAGACAAGTGAATCTAATTTCTTAATATTTAAATGAAATTTGAATAACAGACACAATGCACTAGTGTTTAGTTGTGAAACTAGAACTCTGATCCTAGATTACAAATAAGTGTGCTGTGTATGTGTGTGTGTGTGTATGTGTGTGTGAGTGTGTGTGTATGTGTGTGTGTGAGTGTGTGTATATGTGTGTGTATGTATGTGTGTGTGTGAGTGTGTGTGTGTGTGTGTGTTGCATACTCATTTTTTAAGCCCCAAGTATATTTGTTTGTTAAAATCTGTCAAATATCTTCCAACTTTATTCTCATGGTCAAAGAATTCTTTTACAACAGATTTTGGTGGTTAGTTTGTAAACTTTTTTCCTTTTGAATCAATATTGTATTCTTCAGTTCTCAATTTATTTTGGAGATATAATTATTTTGGAGGTGTTATTAGAATCAGTTTCCATCAATGTTTATTGACAGACATGGACTTGTCTGTGTAGCGATGATACTTTTTATATAGTTTTTGTGTACACTAACATTATTTAATGTGAAGTAGTAAGAAATGCTTCTCTTCTCAATTTTCAACATGACATTATGAAGACTTATGACATCATCTCATTAAAACCTTGGTTTGCAGAAACCACCATTAAAACCATTCTTAAGTTTTCCTTTACAGAAAGTTACTTTCTTTCAATTTATTTAGTATATTCAGAACTATTACATTTATTTATTAATCTCCTATGACATTTGGTAGGGTCTTTTGATGACGCACATGCCGACCACCCAACCCCACCCTGCGACCCTAACTTATAGGGACAGTCGTCCATAGTAAATGTATTATCTTTTAATAACAGTAGGATGAGCAGTGAGACCTCCTTCAATATTTCTATGTCCTTGATTATACTTCCTGAACCATTATAATTTTAAGTGATCTTTACATTGAATCTTTTGCTTAATTTTCTTTATGTTCCTTGTACTGTAAATTTCACCTATAAGCTGTTATTGTCTTTTTTGCATTACTTAATATACAATGTTGTTATTTTAATATTTTTCTTAATTGAAATCTTAAGTTATTAATTTTTATCTATATTTATATATATTTTTCATATATATATTTATGTTTTAGTGATATAGCTCTCAATAAATAATGCCTATTTAAGGACAATTTGGTTCCTTTGTAGTTTGATCAATTACGAACAAAACTTTTGTAAGCATTCAAATAAAATATTATTGAGCAAGTAAATGTTTAACCTATTTAGGAAAATCCCAAAAGTAAAATGTAGGGCGCCCTCCAGTGGTGAAAAACGGTACTGCGCATGCGCAGGTTTAGCATCTGGCGTCAGTTGGCTGGTAATATGCTAATGAGGGGGCGGTACCATGCTAGTGAGGTGATTCATTCTCCGCCAATCCCTGGAGGACAAGTAGCAGGGGTGATAGTGGGGTGATAGTGGGGTGATAGTGGGGTGATAGTGGGGTGATTCATGCTCCACCAATCCCTGAAAGACAATTAGCATAGCCCCAGCCTGTTTGTGTATATAAGGCAAGTGCTTTTGCTGCTCGAGGTCCCCACATCAGCAATGAAGGTGTCCTGCAATAAAGGCTGTTGACAAGGATCCGACGGTGTTGCGTCTTCCTTACCGGACGAGGTGGGCGCTACTGTAAAATTCCTGGATCATATTCCAAGACAGTACCAAAATGTCACGTAACATGGACATAAGTTAACAATTTAGAGATTCTGGTACTCTATACTCACACCAGCCATTATTTGGAATTTAATCATTCCGTAACTTATAGAGTGGCGTCTGTTTTTACTTAAAGTTCCAATTCCCTAATGCTAAAAGATGCTGAAAATCTGTCAATGGCTTTGTCCCATTGGCATGTTTTTCTATATCTAATGATTTGTCTAGATATCTTTCTATTTTCAATCACATTATTCTTTTCTTATTGTTGAGCTCCCTGAGTTCATTATACAGTTTCAATATGAATTCTTTATGAGATGTATGCACTACAAAAAATGTCTTCAACTTTATAACTTATTGGCAGAATTTTATTTTTTTAATGAATTCTAGAATACGTTTTGTTTCCCTACCAAGTCATTCCTTTTGGTGAGGCATTTAAAAATTGATATCCTTACACTATCTTGTTTAAATGTCTTCTATGCTTTCATCTTCCAGAAATTTTATAGATTTGCATCATATTATATTTTCCCACTTTCCTCCCTCACCCTAATTCATCACTCCTCACCTATCTTCTCCTCTTTTCCCTCCCCCTCTCTGCCACAAGTCTTTCTTTCCTGAGCCATGACTTAGTCATTCCTTCACTATCAGAAAGTCACGTCTCTCCCCACTAGATTCCTTCACTTCACTGCCAAAGGCTACATGATGATTAAATATCATATAATTGTGTTCCAACATGTTTCTCATTAATTTTTCTCAACTTAACAGTTTTTACAACGAATATCATATATCTTGATCACCATGCTTTTACAATATTATATAAGAAAAATAGTTTTTTTGTGGTAATTTTAAGTTTTAATCTTCATATATAAAAATAACCCACTGTAAATTGTTCTTTTCTTTTGTAATTTCAGGCTGTTGGTATCTAAACACAATGATTACCTAGGAAAATTGAAGGACAAATGAAATACCTATAACTCTAGAAAAAGAATAAATATCCTCTTTAATTTCTTTCTGCAGATATTTAATGATGTTATCATTTAAGTCTTTCACTTGCTTGATTAAAGTTACCCCAATATATTTCACATCGTTTCAGGCTTGTACATGTGTAGGGGGGATGTGGAGGTGAAATGGATAGGTCAGGTGAGAAAGAGGAGGGGAAGTAGGATTAAGAGAGGGGATGTGGGGAGAAATAGCTAGAATTGAAGGATATTTGAGAGGTGATATGGAGATCTATTGCATGGAAACGTTCTTATAATATGTAAAGGCAATTCCTATGAAGTCTCCAAGTAATGAGGAAGATGGAACCCCTACTGGCTATCCCCTGTCATCGATTGAAGCTTCTATTACCAGGACTGGGTTTCATACAACTGAGTTGGGGGACCAAAGGCTACCATGGAAATTCCCACACAACCCAGGCTACAACCAATACAAACTGAAAATAAAGTCCAGTTTCTGGGTTCAGCACCCACACAACTCTTTCAACAACCTCTTTGAGAGGTTAAGTCGATCCCTACACTGAACCTTTACTACTCTGTTCTAGTGTCTTTGGTAATGGAAGGTCCTCTATAGGCTACCCAAAGAGAAATGTGAACACAAACACAGCCACAAAACTTTGATCTGTCCTGCCTCCAAAATATGCTAAGGTGATGGTGGCAAAGAACTAATGTGTGTAACCAACCACTGTCTGATTTTACTTATGGCCCATTCTACAAGATGAAAGGCATACATAACACTGCTTGGGTAATGAAGAATGATTGTCTAGATCTCCCAGAGACCTACCATAAAACCAAGTTAAATAAAAACAACCAGACCAAAGACTAATAGTGAATTGGTTCTTAATGATATCATAGATCAGTGCCATCATCAGAAGGTCCTACTTCTGCTGTAGATATGAACAATTGCAAAGACACACCAACAGACATTCTGCAGAGAGATAGACAGCTTGGAATACATAACTCTAAATGAGATGTCTCCATCACATCCTTCTCATGAGAGGTCAGAAAAACTTGAAGAAAAGGAAGGAGAAGCAGTTGGAGAGACAGCAGGGAAAGAGGACCTCAGGAGAACAAGTCTATCTAAAACAATAGTGATAAACTCATATGAAAGCTTAGAGACTGAAGAAACAAGCACAGAGCCATCATGTGACTGCACCAAGTCCTCTAGCCTTCAGTTTGTACTTTTATTAAACTCACAGATATGTAAATGAGTGTGTATTTGATTCTATGACTTTTTTTGAGTCTCTTATTTAGCTGTTGGCTTGACTTGTCTGACTTCAATGTGGTCATTTTTATTTATTTCATATTTTTGGTTAATTAATAAATTAAAAATCCTAAAACAAAAGAGACATAGAACAGCCATAGTCAAATGTTTTGGCTCTCTTAAAAATTGTGTCCTCTAATAGAAAATAAAAAAATTAAAATCTCCATACAAAGATGTTTTTCCAATTATGTAAAGAATAGTTGTCTCAAGAGCTCTTTTGAAGACACCTAAAAGGTACACATTAAGATTTTAATTAATTAGGGTCACAAGAGAGTTTTCTCTTGGTAATTCTGCGAATAGGTGGATGATAGCAATAAAAATGCTTTGCCCATAAAACTGGGGGAGGGCGGTATTCTGCAAGTTTAACCTTTGATCTTTAAAAAACATTGCTTGCTTGGCAGGGTAGTTCATACCCTATATCCCAGAAATTATAAGGCTGGTTGATAGATGTAAGTTAGACAACAGTTTTGTATATACAGTTGATTCCTGGCAAGCTAGGCTACATAGTGAAACACTGTCTCAAAAGAAAATGAGGAAGAAGAGGAGGAGGAGGAAGAGAAACAGGAGGAGGAAGAAGAGGAGGAAGAAGAAGAGGAGGAAGAGAAACAAGAAGAGGAGGAAGAGGAGGGAGAAGAATAAGAGGAAGAGGAAGAGGAGGAGGAGGGAGGGGAGGGAGAGGAGGAAGAACAGGGAGAGGAGGGAGAGGAGGAAGAGGAAGAGGAAGAGGAAGAATGAGAAGAGGAGAAATAGGGGAATATCATCTTAACATGATCTATCCACAGCATTGCGAAATGTTATAGGATAAATAGGACATATTTTAATAAGGTATGAAATTAGAAATTACTAATAATTTATTATAGATTTTAAAACCATGTCTCTGTGCGGTGAGGAATTATAAATAAAATTCAAATATGAAAATCTCAATTATTTTCAGAAAAAATTAATCATAACTCTTGCATGTAGGAGAGAAAATATAGTCACATTAGTCATTGAAAGGGCAAACAGCTAAAACAGGAGTCACATGATTATATAACCAAAAGCCACTCAAGGGATAGAGAAAATAAAAAAGCAGCTTAACATATGAAAGATGCTTACTCTGTGGAATCTGTGCTCTAATTACCAACATACCCTCCTGAGATGGATAAATGTCAGTGCAGAAACTGTGTGCTTTCATTACATTGTGCTGCTTGTAAAGATGGCCTCCCTTTGAGGCAAGCGATTTCTCAATTATTATTATGCTCTGCATTAACTCCCCTAACTTTCCACATTACATACCCTTCTGATTAAGTTAGCAAATATTTCTGCCTTAAATATTTTGGTTTGTAATACATACTGAAGACATTTTAGTTTTAAGGTCAGACAATAAGAATTTGATGGATATTTAGTAATAATTAAACCATTGAAAGTTTTAGATGGTGATAACTTGAAAGGATTACAGGTTTTCTTATCTTTATGACTCAATGGAAAAACTTTTAAAATCACTAAATCACCCTCGTTAATAAAATTACAAGGAGTGAATATGTTACTACAACTGACAGAAATGTTCATAAGAAATACTCAAGTTAATAAAGATGAAAAAAATAAAAGAAAAGTACCTTAAGAAGAAGAAAAAAAGAAATGTTCATTAAATAAGAACAACACACGTAAATGTTTAAGTGTCCAGTTTTAAAATATTCATTTTTCTCTGATTCCTTCAACGGGGGTCCCGATCTCATTTCAGTGGATTGGAAGAGCTTAAAGGGGCTGGAGACCCCATATGTACAACAATGCCAACCAACCAGAGCTTCCAGGGACTAAGCCACTACCCAAAGACTATACATGGACTGACCCTGGTCTCCAACCTCATAGGTAGCAATGAATAGCCTAGTAAGAGCACCAGTGGAAGGGGAAGCCCTTGGTCCTGCCAAGACTGAACCCCCAGTGAACGTGATTGTTGGGGGAAGGGCGGTAATGGGGGGAGGATGGGGAGGGGAAGCCCATATAGAATGGGAGGGGGAGGGGCTAGGGGGATGTTGTCCCGGAAACTGGAAAGGGGAATAATAATCAAAATGTAAATAAGAAATACTCAAGTTAATAAAGATAAAAAGATACTCATTTTTGTAGCTATAGCAACAAATTGTAAACAAAAAAGTCAATTCTGTCTTTCATGAACTTTCTATTTTCTGAAAACCCACGTTTTGCTAATTTTTCAGCATACAACATTAGACACTTCTGTTTCTCACTCAGGGATGCAGGAGAATGCCCAAAAATGAAAGTAGGTGCTGAGTTACTGCATCTATCATTTCTTAAATTGTATTTTACTTTTACTCTTATTTTTTTTATTGGATAGTTTTCAAATGCTATTCCCTTTCCTGGTTTCCCAGCCATAACCCCCATTCCATCCTAGTTTTTCTATAAGGGTATTCCTCCTCCCCAACATCCCCTTCCTGCCTATGTACCCTGATATTCCCCTACACTGTAGGGTCCAGTCTTGGCAATACCAAGGGCTTCTTGTCCCATTGGTGCCCAACAAGGACATCCTCTGCTACGTATGCAGCTGGAGCTATGGGTCTATCCATATGAAGTCTTTGAGTAGTGGTTTAGTCCCTGGAAGCTCTGGTTGGTTGGTATTGTATTTCTTATGGGGTTGCAAGCCCCTTCAGCTCCTTTAATCCTTTCTCTAATTCCTCTAGCAGGGACCCCATTCTCAGTTCAATGGTTTACTGCTAGCATTCCTCTCTGTATTTGACATGCTCGGGCTTAGCCTCTCAGGAAACAGCTATATCAGGCTCCTGTCAGCATGCACTTCTTGGCTTCATCAATATTGACTAGGTGGCTGTATGTATATGGGCTGGATCCTAAGGTAGGAACGGTTCTGAATGGCCATTCCTTCAGTCTCTGCTGCAAACTTTGTGAATATGAATATTTTCGTTCCCCCTTTTAAGAAGGATTGAAACATCTGCACTTTGCTCGTCCTTTTTCTTGAGCTTCATGTGGTCTCTGGATTGTATATTGGGTAATTCAAGCTTTTGGGCTAATATCCACTTATCAGTGAGTGCATACAATGTGTATTTTTTTGTGATTGGGTTATCTCACTCAGCATGGTATTTTGTAGTTCCATCCAAATGCCTATGAATTTCTTGAAGTCATTGTTAAATCTGGATAAAATGGACAGTTTTCTAGACAGATACCAGATCCCAAAGTTAAATTGGGATCAGATAAACCATCTAACCAGTGCCATAACTCCTAAAGAAATAGAAGAGTTACTAAAAGCCTCCCAAGCAAAAAAAAAAAAAAAAAAAAAAAAAAAAAAAAAAAAAAAAAAGCCCAGGACCAGATGGGTTTAGTGCAGAATTCTATCATACCTGCTTAGAAGACATCATACCAATACTGTCCAAACTATTTTATTTCAAAAAATAGAAACAGAAGGAGCACTATCCAATTCCTTTTATGAAGTTTTACTGTTAGAGGTAGGAAAATAGAAAGGCAATCATGGAAAAGGAATAGGTGTCATCAGATAAATATATTCAAGCCAAGTCCAATTCTATGTATTTAAATTAATTAAATATCAATGAAAGTTAATTTTCTTAGGTTTACTTAAAAGAAAAACTAAGTATTTGCTACCAAATATGGATACTGTTGTCATAATACAAATATAGAATATTCTTTCTCATGTAGAAAAATGTATGGGACATTTTTCTGTAATCTGATATGATTGAATAGATTGTATTTATATTTTTAAAACATTTATATATTTATTTATATATTTTAGAAACATAATTTAATAATACTTCTCAAGGAAATATATAAAATGTTATAAAATAATTATATCTGTGATATATGTATTATAGACATAATTACATTCATGTATATAAATGTAATATAATTAGAATTAGAAATATTATTTTACATATATACATATTTAACAAAATAGGCACCATGAATTTTTTTCTAAATTTTATTGTTCTTGGTATTTTATATATTTACATTACAAATATTATCCCCTTTTCTCCCCCTCTCATACGCCCCCTCCCAGTTCCTCCTATTTCTATGACAATGCTCCCACTCCCACTGACCTGTTCCAACTTCAGCGCCCTGGCATTACTCTACATTGGGGAAATGAGACTTTTCCTCCTATTGATGGTGGACAATGCCATCTTCTGCTACATATGTGGCTTGAGTCATGGTTTCCTCCATGTGTACTCTTGGTTGGTAGTTTGGTCCCTGGGAACTCTGGCGGGGTTTTATTGGTTGATATTGTTGTTCTTTCTATGGTGTCTCAAACCCCTTCAATATTTTCTCTAACTCCTCCCCTGGAATCCCCTTGTTCACTCTAATGGTTAGCTGCAACCATCCTCATCCATATCAGCAGGGCAGACACCATATCTGGCTCCTGTCAGTGAGCACTTCTTCACATAAGCAATAGTGACTGAGTTTGGTCGTTGCGTATGGGTTGCCCAGGTGGGGCAGTCTCTGGATGACCTTGTCTTCAGTCCATGCTCCACTCTCTGTCCTTGTATTTCTTCTCATGAGTATTTTGTTCTTTCTTCTAAGAAGGAATGAAGCAACCACATCCATGAAGTCTTCTTTCTTCTTGGACTTCATATGATCTGGGAATTTTTTTTTCTTAGGTATACCAAGCTTTTGGGCTAATATCCACTTATCAGTGAATGGATATCATATGTGTTCTTTTGTGGGTTCTCCCCATCTATCCAGCAAATCCCATCTCACTGCCCTAGCATTCCCCTATGCTGTGGCATTGATCCTTCCCAGGACCAAGGACTCACCTCCCACTGATGCCAGATAAGGCCATCTGCCACATATGCAGCTGGAGTCATGATTCCCTCTATGTCTTTGGTTGATGACATAGTCTGCGAGCTCTGGGGGTTCTGGTTGGTTGATATTGTTGTTCTTCCTACAGGGTTGCAAACCCCTTCAGCTCCTTCAGTTCTTCCCGAAATCCTCCACTGTGGTCTCCATGCTCAGTCTAGTGGCTGGCTGCAAGCATCAGCATTTATATTGCATAATTGTTACTACTTAAGTATAATAGAGTTTTGTTCCTTAAAGATATGATAGTTGATCAAAAATACTAGAAGTTCTACGTGCTTCTTTAGAAAAGGACCTATGTAAAATCAGTGAAAAAAATGAATTAGAGAGTGTTGTTGATTCACAAATTATTGTGGTACGTTATTACCTACAAACAGTTCAAGGTCAGAATAAAAGGAAAGAATAGTAGGGAATACTAAATTTCATATTGGGGGTAAGATACTATTCATAGAAACTAGTACTATGTTCTGTCCATAGCCATGTATAGTTTTGCTCCTTTCATAAGAAAATTGTAGTAACTTGAGTTAATAGGACACTTTGACTGTAAATAACTGTAATGATCTTCTGGTTCTTATTAAACTATAAAATGCTGGCTTAAATAAATATTTAATTGCATCTAAAATCAGGGCAGGTGGACTACTTGCTTTTTTATTTGAATTGATTTATCACACATTCTAAGACTTTAAGATTTCTTACTACTGTTTGAATAATCATGGAATACATGGACCCAGCTGCCTTCTTATTAATCTTAATGGAAATCTCTTTCGTTTTTCACCGCTTAATAGGTGTTGATATGATAGTTGCATGTAGCTGTTTTATATTGAGAAATGTGTACTCAATTCCTTCTCCGTAAGATTTTTTAAAATAATGATGTGTTTTAAGTCAGGGTTTTTATTCCTGCATAAACATCATGACTAAGAAGCAAGGAGTTTATTCACCTTACACTTCCACATTGCTGTTTCATCACCAAAGAAAGTCAGGACTGGAACTCGAGTGGGTCAGAAAGCAGGAGCTGATGCAGAGGCCATGGAGGGATGTTTCTTACTGGCTTCCTCATCTTGCTTTCTTATAGAACCCAAGACCACCAGACCAGGGACACCACCACCCACAATGGGCTGGATCCTCCCTCCTTGACCACTAGCTGAGAAAATATTTTACGGCTGGGTCTCACAAAGGCATTTCCACAACTGAGGCTCCTATTCTGTGATAACTCCAGCTTGTGTCAAGTTGACATTCAAAACTAGCCAGTACAGATGGAATACTGTATAAGGTTTTTCTGGATCTATACATCTGATATCTGTTCTTGAGTATATTTATGTTATATATTGTTTTGAGAATATTTTGAATCAATACAACAGTGAAATCTGCAACATGGATGAAGTCTTCTTTTTCTGAAGGTTGGTACTGAGCATCTAATGTTGTTTGATATCATTGTGTGTTGGGAGCGATGCCTTTAAAACCCTCTAATATTGATATTAATAGTATAGTTAGAGTTACTTGTGACTGGGTTCCTGGAAAATCCCCAGCAAGCTGTAGAAGACTAATACAAATCTGGTGGTCAGGATGAATAATGATATGATAAAGTTGTGACCTTGCTGAGAAATACATCTGACGTCAGGATGCCAAATGATATGACTGGTAACCTTTCTGAAAAAACAACATCCCGCTGGCTAATAGATATGACAAACCTCTGACCTTTCTGACATCCTATTGACATCAGCCAATTACCTGACTGCAAGAGCTGTGTCCTTGACCTGTATAAATGTTTCTTACTTCTCCCCTCCCTCTGTTACCCCTGTTATGGTATAAAATAAAATTGTCACCTTGATCAGACTCTTGTATTGGCGTTCTTCTTTGTGTCTCTCATCCCCTATTCTCTTCCAGGTACCCCCTGCACCCTCACTGACTGTCCTACAGGACAGGACAATTGGCACAGACAATTTTGTGAAGTAGAACTTCTTTAAAAATTACAATTGGTCCTTTCAAACACTATCATTACCTTATTCACTACATAAATGCAGCAATCTAAAGATTTCATTGTGATTTCAACAAGATTCACAGCACTTTTCTGGAAATAGATGTTGTAGAAAAAACTGACTTTCTTCATTTTATACATACCCATGTATAAGTATGCATAGACATGGAGAAATAACACATATATGCATATATATATATATACATGCACATATATGCACATATACATAATATATGTGTACATATATATACATGTATATATGTATGTATTACATTGAATATATATTATATGTGTTATACACAAACACACACACACACACACATATATATATATATTCTTTTGTATATATGAGATAAAGATAGATAAAGGTAGTGGACTATTTGGAAGGAAGAACTGGAAAGGGAAGAGGAATAGCAAACCCACAGAGATAACTATGACCGAAATGTTATTGTGAAGTCCATTCTATTGTTACTAACTTCACATTTAAAAGAAAAGCAAGAAACTACTATCCTTACCATTTAGCATTTGATTTCACTTTTAACTGTATCAATTATTCAACTGTTCCTACTCCTTAATGTTTGAACCTACAAAACCATACGTGGTGGTTAAAATCAAGCTCTGCCAAACTATTCTTAGCATTGATCATCTGATATCTCATATATCTCAAATATCTTCAATGACACCTTAAATGGAAAATCCAAATTAATGTTAGGGCAGCAAGAAAATAGCTTTTCTCTAATTGTAAAAGCCTTTCACAGCCATTGAATGTTCAACGCATTGTGAACAAACAGTGATTTTAAAAAATCACTTTTGGAACTGTTCTCAGCAGTATGCTTAAGTATACGATGCTTGGTATTGTATCTTGGTATTTGTAACTCAACAGTATGCTTGGTGTACAACACAATGGTCTCTCTTCCTCCATTCTTGCAGAACAGGCAGGTTAAGTTTGATGTAAGTCTTAAAAAGCCTTTGGAATGTAATAATAACAGATAATTGATTTCAATGTTAGATCAGAGAAGTGCATCAAGGCAATCGGACTCCACTTTAAGATTAGGTATCAACTTTTCTGTAGCCATGACACAGCACTTTCCTTTATAAAGGGCTTTATGTTTAAGTCAAAAATTCATGATTTAGTGTCACCATCTTTACTGGTGAACTTAGCTCCTTCTAGTCAGCTGTAGCAGGTTTTACTCTAACACTCTTCTTTTATGTTAAAAGTCAACTCCTGTTCTTAATCCTCTACTAGCTTCAGAATTTACTTCTGCAGTTCAAATGCCTCTACACCTTCAGAGGAAATGAAGAGGCTTTGTGCCATAGCCTAGGTCAATTTTAGCTTAGGAACATCATGATCCATTTAACAATCTAGAATGATGAAGTGTGTTTGCTTCAATAACAATTATGTTACTTACTTGTTATCCATGTATTACCTATAGTATGGAAATTCTCTTCAAGCACTTTTCTCTAGCATTAATGAATTCACTACCTTTCTGATCCTAGGGTCATAGCTGATGACCAAAGCTCTCTGAGTATTTGAACTTAAACAGGTTATTTTCAGTAAGTAGTGATTTCTGGCTTTGTCCATCTCTGTGTGTACATGCACACGTGTTTATTATGACTTACTTTCTCTTTTAATTTGAACAAGTGACTTAACAGTGGAATCCAAAGAGGCTGATGAGAAGACTCAGCAGTATAGAACACTAGCTGAGGAACAAATTCCTAATATTCACAAGATGGCTCAATTCTGTCTGTAACTTCACTGAGAACTAACACCTCCTTCTGACCTCTGTCAGCATCAAGAATGCAAGTGGTACACAGTCAAACATGCAGGCAAACAACTGTATACATAAAATAAAATAGTACTAAAATATAAAAGAAAGAGGTCTATGACCTCATATAAGTTAGTATTTTTCCAAAGTTTTGTTCATTTTCTAAGCATTTACTATTAACTTCCACTTTCAATATCATTTTATTAATTTGTCTTCTATCCTTTGCTCCCCTCTCACAGTTCTTCACCCCATTCATCTTCTTCCTTGCCTCTGAGAGGTTAATTCCCACCTCAACCCCTTCCCCTCACTCAACCAGGACTTCCCCTTCCTTAGGGCTTCAAGTCTGGAGGATTAAGCTCATCTACTGAGGACAGAGCAGGGGTCTGGGGAAGAGAGGGATCAGACAAGCTCTGTATGTTCCTGGTTGGTGGGTCAGTCTCTGGGAGCTCCCTGGTGTTTTGGTTCCTTGAGAATGCTGACTTGTCTATACGGTCACCCTCATCTTCAGTTTCTTCAGTCCTTCCCCTAATTCAATCACAGGGTTTGAACCATTCAGTCCAATGCTTGGGTGTAAGTATCTGTATCTGAATCAGTCAACTGCTGGTAAGGCTTCTCATAGGACAGCCATGCCCCTTGGTGCACAACCCCTTGCCCCAAAGAGATGGATCTCAAGTTGTGCCAGTCATTGGAAGGCCTTTTCTTCAATCTCCTCTCAGGTTTGGCCCCTGCAGTTCTTTTTTTTAATCTTTTTATTTTTTTAAATTTATTTATTTTCTATCTTTATTAACTTGAGTATTTCTTATTTATATTTCGATTGTTATTCCCCTTCCCGGTTTCCCGGCCAACATCCCCCTAACCCCTACCTCTCCCCTTCTATATGGGCTTCCCCTCCCCATCCTCCCCCTATTACCACCCTCCCCCCAACAATCACGTTCACTGGGGGTTCAGTCTTGGCAGGGCCAAGGGTTTCCCCTTCTACTGGTGCTCTTATTAGGCGATTCCTTGCTACCTATGAGGTTGGAGCCCAGGGTCAGTCCATGTATAGTCTTTGGGTAGTGGTTTAGTCCCTGGAAGCTTTGGTTGTTTGGCATTGTTCTTCATATGGGGTCACGAGCCCTTCAAGCTCTTCCAGTCCTTTCTCTGATTCCTTCAACAGGGGTCCTGTTCTCAGTTCAGTGGTTTGTTGCTGGCATTCGCCTATGTATTCCTGGAGTTCTTTTAACTAGGAACAAGTCTCAGAAATTTGGACTGTGGATTAGTTACCTTGTCCCTTCACTTGAAGTCATGCCTATCTACTGGAGGTGGACTCTACAAGTTCCTTCTCCCCACTGTAGGGTAGTTCATCTAAGGTACCTCGCTTTGAGTTCTGAGAGTCTCTTACATCCTGAGTGTCTGGTACATTCTAGAAGGTTCCCCCTCCCCCAGGCTCCTTATTTACAATTCTCAACAACAAAAAATTTTCTGGGGGAAATCACCATCCTTGACCTCAAGCTGTATGACAAAGCAATAGTGATTAAAAAAAACAAAACAAACAAACAAACAGAAAACATGGTATTGCTACTGATACAGACAGGTCAATCGCTGGAATAGATTAGAATACCCAGAAGTAAATTAACATACCCATGTCCACTTTATCTTTGACAAAGTATCCAAAACATACAGTGGAGAAAAGAATGCATCTTTAATAGATGGTGCTGGTCTGACTGGTGTTCTGTGTGTAGGAGAATGAAAATGGATCATATCTATGACCTTACATGAACTTCAAGTCCAGGTGGATCAAGGGCCTCAAGATAAAACTGAATTCAATACCATTTTGTCTTCACGCATAGAGAAATGAAGACAATTCTGAATAGCAGAACAATCTGAGCATTATACGTTGTGTTTGTTACTGAACATGAATATAGCTTTGACCTCCAAAGAAATACAGTGCAAACATCAAGTATAAGTGAAAACATATCACTGTAACAGGTAAAACAAGAGCAATAATAACACATCTCTTCAAATATTCTGAGAATCGCCAGACATGGCTCAGGAGAGGAAGTGGGCAGTCTTAAAATTAGAGTAAATACCCTTATGTGATTCAATGTTGCTATATAATCCATTTAATTAAAAATGTAGCATTCATATTGTACAATAAAAGTGAACCTCAACAATGTCAGTGTAGCTTTTTATTTTTCAAGGACAGTTTCTTCTTGAATAGATTTCATTGACAATAATAATACCATGCAGAAATCAAGAGATATATAGCTGGACTCTTTGTTTTGATTTCATCCTTTGTGACTTGCTTTCTACACATTTAAACAAATAAACTTTTTTAATCTTCATGTTTCAGTTACTTAAAAGAGATATAATAAAATTATATAATATAAATTATAATTATATTAACATTTATATATTATGATTATTAAGCAGATACATTATCAAAAATAAGTAACAAATTAGTATTTGTCTGCATGTATATTAATGCTTACATAAGTGATTAATTATCAAAACTTTCTTCTTTTTTTTTTTTTTCCGGAGCTGGGGAACGAACCCAGGGCCTTGCGGTTGCTAGGCAAGCGCTCTACCACTGAGCTAAATCCCCAACCCCTGATTATCAAAACTTTAATGTATATTTAATTATGTGTATGGATGTGTATAGTTGCCAGTGGAGGCCAGAAGAGGTCAGATGTATTGGAGCCAAAGTTATAGACAACTTAGAGCTACCTAATGTGGGTTCTAGGAACCAAACTTGGGCCTCCTTCAAGAGCATTACGCTCAACTAGTGACCTATCTCCCATTCCCTAATTAATAATTTTTGCCTACAGAATTGAGTGGAATTTTTCTATTAAAATATCTGAAAAACATTTACTACCAGAGTGTTCCCTATTGTGTCTATCTTTTATTTCATCCTATAAGCTAAGATAAAAAAGACATCTTTGTCTAAATAGCTTGAAATCTTTCCTTATCTTGAATGTGCCTTTATTTTCTTTTAAGAGTCTTCATTCAGATATATTGTATGGGTGTCATCTCACCTCTTGGCAAATCTTTCCAATTATTCTACTTTACATTACTACAAAGAATCAATAGTAATTATGCTATTTATTATAGCCAAGCAGTATATAAATTCTTCCTCTTGAAGGTAGTTAATTGGAAGTTCAGGGAATCAGAGCAAGGTTTGAACTCTCATAGAGCACACTGACAGTTTCTGGAGTAGACGCTGAAAATTTAGTGTTTTTACATTTGATTCTGGTCACTTCTGTGTATGAGAAGGCATGTACAAAATTTGTTCTAATATTAGTTTTTTATGATGCCTTGAATGAATAACTTGCCTGCCCCTTTGCTCTAGTCTCAGACTTTTGATCATAAATTGATTGAGCTATCTTGGAAGGTTTAAGAACTATGTATTTAGAAATTTTAATAATAAATGTGATAGATTGCAGATATAAATGATTGTTGAGTTGATATTCTTTATAGGTCAGAAGGAGAGTTTTTATGTGAATCATATTACTTAATATTGATATATGAGATAGATTGGTAGGTACATTAAATTATTAAGGACACAATTACTCTGTCCATGTTTTTGTCTTTAAAGTGTTTCAAATTTTGACTTATGTGAAAATAAAAAATAAATTTATTAAAGCATTTTTATTTATTCATGTGGCTTGGTAATTATTAAGATTTAATTGTTCATTCTATACTGTGAAATTTCATATGAGACAAATATTTCCAAGTTATATTTGTCTCATTTTAAATATACATTTTTCTGACAATTTCCCACTACAGAAAACTTCTCATATATTTACAATGTTAAATTTTCACTGATCTATGAATGAGCAAGACTTACACATTGATTGTCAGTAAAATTTTTCTCAAACTAATAATTTTATAACAGGAGAAAAATCTCAGGATGGGAAATAACAGTAAATTATATAAGTCGATTCAAAAGATGACACAATGGAAATCTGTGTTTTTGTGGAACATAATGTTAATATTTATATTAATTTACAACTCATAATATATTGTATATCAGATTTTATAATTCATTTTCAGTTAAATAACCACCAAAGCTTTTTTTTTGTAAATCATTATTTATCATGAAAAACTAGAAACACTTTTCTTTACCTTATTTCAGGATTTGGCTTACAAAATGACAGAACATTCAACATGTTACCCAAAGAAATTGTATCATTTATAGATAATGGGTTAGGGATTTAGCTCGGTGGTAGAGCGCTTGCCTAGCAAGCACAAGGCCCTGGGTTCGGTCCCCAGCTCCGAAAAAAAAAAATCATTTATGGATAAGCTTCAGGAGAAAACTGAAGTCTAGTCTTCCTGTTGAGCCAGTGAAGTGTTTTAAGTGAAGTCACCCACCCAAGACTTTGTGGACTTTGATCATATGAATGTGATTCCTACTGCTTGTCAGGATTAGTTCCTGAAAGGCATAGCAGCCAGGTTTTATACACAGGGATAACATCAGTCTTGGAGATGAAGTGTTGTAGGATATTCGATTATAAAGGACAGTAAATGTTCCACACTGCTCGATCTCCAGGGAACGCTGAACACACTTCACATTCTGCAGTTACTGCTGGTAATAAGTGAGAAAGGTTTGAGAGAATGGTGAGTTGAAGCAGTGCCAGTCCAGACACCAATTCATCGCACGAATGTTAGGACAAGATAGACTCCCTACGAGAAATGGCAGGCGAAGCTGGGAACCACAAAATTAAAGTGGACTATCCCAATTTCCATCTTGACCACCATTTTCCTAATAAGGAATGTGTTCTGATGATATTAGATAAATCTAATCTAGAATTTTCTGTTCCCAGGCCTTTGATTTCAGGAGCACATACAGACCAAATGCAAAGTGGGTTATAATTCTGGATATGCTGTGGCTTGAATGACAATGTCTCCCTATGCTCACTGGTTTGAATTCTTGGTCACCACAGAGTGGTACTATTGAAAAGATTACTAAGTGTGGTCTTGTTGGAGGAAATGTGTCTTCACAGGTGGGCTTTGGGGTTTCAAAAGGCTATCCAAACCTCTCTCTCTTTTTCTTTTTCTCTGTCTCTCTCTCTCTGTGGATTGGGATGTAGCTCTCAGCTACTGCTCCAGGATCACGCAAACTTCTATGCTCCCTGTAATGAGGAAAATGGACTAAGCCTCAGAAACTCTAAGTAACTCCTCAATTAAATGCTTGCCTTAGTCATGGTGTTTCTTCACAATATAAGAGTTGGCTAAGACAAGCTGTAATTCATTGGTCATTGGTACATTGTAGCATGTTTTGTTACCAGGAAAAAAAAAAACAAAAACAAAAACAAAAAAAACAACCAATCATTTTTTTGAGAGGAAAAACGTTAACTTTTATTTAAGTCACTGGATGGTCAGTATGTTCAACAGTATGCATGATCATTTATAGTCACAACTGAAATAATGGAATTTAGAATTACTGGGAAGATACGCCTGCAGCTATATCAGTGCAGATGTTCTCAGAGAGATTTACTAAGGAAGAAAGGCTCCAGGCTAAATGTGAGTGAGACTCTCATTTGTTGTAGTCCTGGACTGAGTAATCAAGAAAGAAGGTAGACAATAGAGAGCCTGCATCTCTCTTCTGATGCATCCCAGTCATGGACACAATGTGACTATGGGCCATATGTCTCCATCACCTACCTAGAACCACCCATGTTGCCAAGCCTTCCTTTGCTACAATGAACCATATTTTCAAGTGTGATCCAAAATAAAATTATTCTTCTTTGAGATGATTCTGCCAATATTTTATCACAGCAAGAAAAGTAACTAATGTATCAAGAATACACAGTAAGCAGTTGCTGTGACAGTTACAACCATCTGTGAAGCTAAAAGTGGGATCTTTGCCTCCATAATACCAATAATGCTATGAGTCCATATTTGCTAAGGAAAATGGCTACTTTTAAAATTCCTCTAAGCTTTCACATGTACCAAAGAATGGAAATGCTGATTCTTTGGTTAAACTCAATGTAAACTTCAAAGTTGCTTTATTTACACAGCTGAAAGTGTTGAGATTAGAGCCATTCCCAATCTTTACAAACTCTGGTTCAACTCAGCTATTCTGGCTCAAGCTCCTCTCTCCAAGTTGACTGATTCAAATTGGCTTCCCTCAGTTTCTGACAAAGTTGCTCTGTTTCAAAAGACTGTATCTCAATTACAGTAAATGAGAGCAGTAATTGAACTGAAAGGGTTTGCAACCCTTTAGTAATGAACTGCTCTAAATTCAAATGCTTGGCTCTATACTGAGCTCAACTTCACTCAACTGAACTATTCTAACCTAAATTCTCTAAACTGAAGTGGACTGGATTGAACTGGACTGGAATGAAGTAAACTGAACCCCACTCTGCTGACTCCCCTGAACACTGTTCTCTTTCCCTCACTGCTCTTATTTTTATATTTTTATTTGTTATTTTATTTATTCACAATTCAAATGTTATCTCCCCTTCCAGTTTCCCCTGAAAACTCCCCACTCCAACCTTCTCCCCCTGCTTCCACAAAGGTGTTCCACCACCCACTCACCTACTCTTCCACCACCACCCTATCATTCCCCTATGATGGTGCATTGAGCCTTCACAGGACCAAGGACTTCCCCTCCCATTGATGCCAGACAGCCATCCTTTGCCACATATACAACTGCAGCCATAGGTTCCTCCATGTGTACTCTTTGGATGATGGTTTATTCCCTGGGAGCTCTGGGGGGGGGTCTGGATGGTTGATATTGTTGTTCCTCCCATGGGGTTGCAAACCCTTTCAGCTCCTTCAGTCCTTCCCCCAACTCCTCCATTGGGGTTGCCAGGTTCAGTCTGATGTTTTGCTGCAAGCATCCACATCTGCATCAGTAAAGCTCTGACAGAGCTTTTCAGGATAAATCCAAATCAGGTTCCTGTCAGCAAGCACTTGGCATCAGCAATAGTGACTGGGTTTGGTGGCCTCACTGCTCTTTATGTAGCCTCTTTTACCTGTCTGTGCTCATGAGAGTTGAATGTATTCTATCTCTGACTCGTTCTCTTATTTTTTTTTCTGGCTCATCACCTTGTCTGTCTTTCAGTTATACTTCATTGTTTTGGATTCAAGGTGTCCAAATGGCCTGTCTATATTCCAGCCAGTGGGATTAAAAGTGTCTATTCCAGCCAGAATGATTGAAGGTTTGTGTGCCTGACATCAAAAGAGAAGGAGAGATGACCCTCCAGTTCACCAGTTTTTGCATTGAGTAAGTAGCCAGGGAACACTGGAGAGCTTGCCCTGGTGGTCCAGATGTGGGAGAGATGACAGTCTGACTAATTAAGCTATCTCCCTGGCCCAAATCCAGGATTTTGAGTTAGCCCACCCCAACATCTACCCCATCTATGATCTGCTGCAACTCCTGAAACAGCCAGTCCTGCTGATCCAAAGCTGCAGGATCTCCATAACACATGGCAACAACGAGATATCTGAGAGGAGTCCATGTGAGGATCGAATATTGATAGCTGCAGAAGACCTATGCCTCAAAACAGACCAATGACTTACTCATTGCAATGAACTTTTGAAAGTGAAGATAAAAAACAGTAGGGTATATTGTGTGACATATTGTGACACACTATAGTTTGCACAACAAACTGCCTTTTTTTTAATTCTGTCTTATTTTATTTTATTTTTGGGAGGAAGGTTGCAAGAACAAAGGGAATATATAATTGTATGTGGAAATGAGTAGGGTTGGGGTGCACAAAGGGAAATTCACAAAGAATCAATAAAAGTAAAAATAAAAAGTCTTAGTATTGGCTGAAGAGATGGCTCAGTGGTTAAAAGCACTGTCTCCTCTTCCTGAGGTCCTGAGTTCACTTCCTAGCAATCACATGGTGGCTAACAACCATCAGCAATGGAGTCAAATGACAAGAACAACTTCCACATACCACACTGAAGATGGAGAAATCAAGCTATAGTCTACTAGAACCTTCATCCTCATGTTCTAGTCTAGTTTGTATGCAAAAACATACTCTGCAGATTACCAAAAGAGATGTACACACCAACCCAGTCACAAAACCTTTGACCTACAATCTGTCCTGCCTGTCAAGTCGGCTAGGGCAGTAGTGGCTCAGAAATTGTAGGATTATCTAACCAATGTCTGATTTGACTTAAGGCCCACTCCACCCATACCTGACACTGCTTGGGTAACCAAGACCCAGAAACTAGATAGCCCAGATTATTATGGAAAATCCAAATTCAACCAAACAAAACTGAGAGAGAGAGAGAGAGAGAGAGAGAGAGAGAGAGAGAGAGAGAGAGAGAGAGGAGGAGGAGGAGGAGGAGGAGGAGAATGAGAGAGACAGAGAAACAGAGATAGAGAGACAGAGAGAGACAGAGAGACAGAGAGAGATATCTATCTCAGAGGAAAAACTGATATTATACAACACATATTGGCTACTTGTTGCCTTCGTATATTCCTAAGCTCTCTGTAATCATCGTCATAGAAATAAAAATGTAATTAATATCCCGAGTCAGTGTGCTCCTTCATCCAAATCAACGAAACTTATGTCTCAATAAGGGAGTGGGGGAGGGGGGACTCCAGTATCACATTGAACTCTTTTCTAAGTTCATGAAAGCAGAAGTACAGAGCCACAGATCAGTGCTTAATCCGGAATCACTAATGTGGAGTAGTTCTTTCCCTAGCTCATCTATGGGGATTGCTGATGAAGGCAGTGTGATCAGATATCCCTTGATGATCGTTGATATGTCTGAGGAATTTGAACAGAACTTAAGAGAGATGTGGCATGAAGGATTGGGTATTCTAGCTAAACCCAATCTAAAACATTCTTGCCAAAATTTTGCTGATATGATGCAGATAGGAAACACCTTTTGAATATGGAAGATAATAATTGATTCTCCTGTAATTAAGAAAATAAGAAGTCCTTTAACAAAAAAGGCCAGGGATAGGTGCTTTGTCCATCTTGAGGCTTAGAGGTCACTTCATGTAATATTGTTCTATGAACAATCTATTGCCTGAAAGGAAAATGTACTAAAATTTTATCTGAATTTTTATGGTAAGCAAATAAACATCTGATTTTGAGTCTTAAATTAGTGCACAGTCACGTCCATGTTAAAATGTACAAAATTGGAAATTTGCATTTTGATTGTCCATAAAAATCGTCAGGTAAATTCTTGAATATTTTATGTACTCACTGAATTTCTCAGCGAGGAAAAACTTCCTAGAAGTTAAAAATAACTGGAATGGAACTGGGAGAAAGGACCTTGCTACCCACGTTATGTCTGACTGCCTCCTCTTTGTGACACATCCATTCCATTTCCTCACACAGAAGTGATGTGGTATATCTCAAGAGAATATTTCCTGGGGAGGATCAAGCTAGTAGAAGACAGCTTGAATTCTGCTGCCAGTCCTTGAGCACGAATGGGAAAGGATGGAATATTTCAATTTGAGTGAAGAAAAATAACTAAATATAATAATGCTCTAGCAAAGAAAGATGTTCTTAGAATACACAAAACACACGACATGATGCTGCACATTTCAGTAGTCCCCTGTCAGACTTACTGAGAAGCATTATGTTGTTTAAGGGAACAGATGTTAAAACAACAAAAAACTGAATAAAGCAGTTCCTGATAAAATTATCTTTTGCAACTACTATAGTGTGAAGTTTCTGAAGCCACCCTAAATAGCTCTAAGCTGAGTGCTTGAGAGTAGAGCGTTAGAAGGTCTCATTATAATCCATTACTTACAATGTGATAAAAGTAACATAGAGTTCCTAAACAATAATGCTATACCTCTAAAGACAGATAATTATTACTCTGGAATTTTGTTAGTATCATGAGACAGTGTTACAGGAATTAATTTGCAAAATATATTCCATAAATATTAATTCATACTTGCTCATACTTTAATCTTCAATGATATCTGCTTTGGGAATTTTCTAACCATTTTTCCTATGTTAATCTAAATTGTACCATATTATCTAAAGATGTGCCTTTATAATAAGTAGAAAAATGAGGTATGATGTATAAAAATAGTGATCACAGTATCCTTGGCCTTGTTACAGCTTATTTTCTCTGTTTTAATTTACTTTTTCTTTCTTTCTCTCTCTCATGCCCTTCCTTCCTTCTTTCCTTCCTTCTTTCCTTCCTTCTTTCCTTCCTTCCTTCCTTCCTTCCTTCCTTCTTTTCCTTACTTATTTTTACTGCTGCTCAAAATTCTCCAAGGTTTTGGTTTACTAAGCAATTAGATCCCAAGAGGCATCCAGCCTGCCACAGAGAACTCTATTCTCTCTCTCTCTCTCTCTCTCTCTCTCTCTCTCTCTCTATATATATATATATATATATATATATATGTATATATATATATGTGTGTGTGTATGTATATATGTATATATATATATATATATATATAAAAGAAAGAAAGGAAAAAAATAGGTTTTGAAAAAACTCAACTTGCAAGTGGGCAGGCTGGAGGCACTGTGGAGGATAAGAAGGAAAAATTGCAATGTCACAGTCAATCTGAGCTACACAATGCACTTTAGATCAAATTGGACTATCTGCAGAGGCATTTTCTTTTAGCAAAAATATACATAAGTAACTGAATAAAACTAAAAACCTGGGCTGGGGATTTAGCTCAGTGGTAGAGCGCTTACCTAGGAAGCGCAAGGCCCTGGGTTCGGTCCCCAGCTCCGAAAAAAAAAAAAAGAACCAAAAAAAAAAAAAAAAAAAACTAAAAAACCTACTGTGAAAGTTTCATAAACACAAATAAAAATAATAGAAAAATTAAAAACCTAAATAATATGAATTTTAAATCCAAAGAAGAAAATATAATTCAAGATTTTTCATTTGATTCTTTAAACAATATTCAGAACTCACACACACACACACACACACACACACACACAGGCACACACACACACATGCACACACACACAGACACACACAGACACACAACAACCACAGCAACCAGAGCAACAACATTTTCCCAATAATCATAAGCATTAATTTTTAAAGAATAAACTAGATAGCAATATAGACAGTGACATCCATTGTTAATTTTCAGACTGCTGTGCTCTAAATGTTAATCTCACTGTGAAAACATAATTTGAGAACTCCCTGCTCCCTGAAGCTGACAGGATAGTCATCTTGTTTTCAGCAGGTGAAATGTGTGTTTGGATCTTACCTACATCGAAGGCGCAAAGCTGGCATAGAATGGAGCTATGACCCCTTCACAAACAGAAACGCATTATTGACTCTGCTGTGTAATTTTCAGTGAATTTCTAGTGACCTTGACATATGTATTATACCACATTCATGCAGTGAAATCTCACAGGTGATATTCAAAGAAACCTACAAAGAAAGTGAGGAGGTCCAATGGCCACTCACAGTTTAAAATCAGATAAATTTGTGATAAAAGGTAACAGCCATATAGCACATGAAGGAAAGTTTAAGAAATACAATCCCAACATCATAACAAGTCTGTTTATCACTTATGGAAGTCTGGAAATTAAAGTTAAAGGTATGAGTTTTCATATTGTAAAATAGCACTTCTTTCTTTACATGGAAAATAGCTTCCCAAAGGTCACAAAGTAGCTGTTGTAAAACAAACTGTATTATTGTGCTATGAGCTATGTAAAGAACAAGCTACTGAGTACCTGAAGGCTTTTTGCATTATATTGAAAAAATATGATTAAACTAAAATATACATATAAGAAAGGGGCAATATACTAAAAAAGAAAAAGAAAAAGAAAACAAATTTAATGTGGTACTTACTTTATAAAAGAAGTTATCCCAATGGCTGGCCAGCACATGAAGATCAGCTTCATCAAAGTATAGCTAAAGAAAAGAAGCTCATTAAATTAAAAACAGGACTCATTAATGTGTAATGACGAGACTGTCACTAAAAAGCTGGTCAAAAAATGTCATATGCCCAAGTGGGAAAAGTATTAGATATTTCCTGCCACCCCTACACTGACACAGTATAAAGCTACCTCCTAAAGAGTTAAGCTTTTATTGGCACACACATTTTCTCTCCAGTCTTGATCACAAAAGCTTTTTTTTGCCATGGTGAGTGGGGAGGTTTGTGACTCCTCAAGAATATAAGAATAAGGGACGGGAGTGCTTAGCCGTACATAGATATGATAGTCGGGATGGAAGAGCAGAGGTGGCAGCAGCAGGACATCTTGGAACCACAAGCAGAAGGTAGCAAGGGTGCATTGGAAATCAGGAAGTCTTCTGAAACATCTGTTCTCTCCCTCAGAGACAAACCCTCCTCCAAAAAACCATACCTCCTGAACTTCCCCACTGCTGCCAAAAACAGGACCAGTTTTCAAATGCCTAAGACTTTATTCAAAGCACACAATCACTTCAGAAATGAAAATACTGAATGGATAAGTATAGATAGACACGTGCAGTTAGATTATGATTCCGTTTCAATAAAACTTAAAAACAAATATCCCAAAATCCTCTAGTACTGCAGAGCAGGGCAGGGTCTGTCACTGGGGAGGAACTATAACACGGGTTTACAGGAGGAAGACATTGCAAATTCTGTGACGTGATTTTATAGCATAGGAAGAGCTTTTTTTTTTTAAATGAAAGGTATAAGAGAAAGCTTTAACTTATAACACAGTGTACTTCATGTGGGAATATTCAACATTTGGAGTTAAGACGCAAAGTGATGTGGAAAAGAAAGACCATTTGAAAAAATATTAGCGAAATGTAGACATATTATCCATAAATGCTATTTCCAGGTAAGAATTCAAACGTGTTCTCTTTTTTTCACTTTTATTAGTTATTTTATTCACTTACATTTCAATGTTATCCTTCTTCCCAGTTTTCCCTCCACAAGCTCCCTGTCCCCTCCCCCTCCCCCTACCTCTATGAGGGTGCTCCCCCACCTGCCCACCCACTTGGGCCTCAGTGCCCTAGCATTCCCCTACCCTGGGTCATTGAGCCTCCACTGGACCAAGGCACTCCCCTCCCAGTGATGCCCTATAAAGCCATCATCCTCTGCTACATATCCAGCTGGAACCATGCCCCCCGACCCCACTACGTGTGTACTCTTTGATTGGTGGTTTAGTCCCTGGGAGTTTGGAATCTGTTTGGTGGATTTTTATTGTTCTTCCTATGGGATTGCATACCCCTTCAGCTCCTACAATGCTCATCCTAACTTCTCCATTGCGGTACCGTGCTCAGTCAGATGTTTGGATGAGTTCATCTGCATCTGTATTGGTCAGGCTCTGGCAGAGCCTCTCAGGGAACAGCTACAGCAGGTTTCTGTCAGTAAGCATTTATCAGCATGACCCCGGGTAAAGGAGCAGGACCACCCACCCACCTCAAATGAATCCAGAATTCCTCCTGTCAAAAGGAAATGCAGAGACAAAGAGTGGAGCAGATACTGAAGGGAAGGCCATCTAGAGACTGCCCCACCTAGGGATCCATCCCATCTGCAGATAGTAAACCCAGACATACACTTTTTCAACATCTAGAATGAAAACACAACACTGTTATGGGAAAAGATAAATAGAGAAATTTGAACTTTAATGACCTATATAGTGATGTTTGCAGATTAACCTCTACCACTATGTAAAAAGTTTGAAAAGACTTTCAGTAATTATAAAAAAAAGGAACATATACATAAAAAAGAAAAGCTAGGGGTTGGGGATTTAGCTCAGCGGTAGAAAGCTTGCCTAGCGAGCGCAAGGCCCTGGGTTCAATCCCCAGCTCCGGAAAAAAAGAAAAAAGAAAAAAGAAAAAAAAAGAAAAGCTAAAAAGGAAGCAAAAATGCAAACTTTAACTTCTGAAATAAAACATTTGCTGGCTTGGCAAAGGGCAGAGTAGACTGGAACGGAGGGAAGAATTACTAAACATCTTAAGACACGAATAAAAATTTGGAAACAAAAACTTCTAAAGAAATAACAGAGTGAGCCGTATTGTTATCCAGGCGCACTAGTGTTCAAATTCATGCATTTGTACACAGACACACACCATATTACAGGTAGCAAAGCGTCTATACAGAACCTACACAGAAGACCTGAGAGGGTGAAAAAAAAATTAAAGCAAGTGGTAAAGGAAACCAAAACCTTGCTAATACAGAATATTCTGTCCACCTGAGATACAATGTTTCCATGTATGAGATTCTCAAAAAAAAAAAAAAAAAAAACAAGAAAAACCTAATTAAATCATTTTCAAATAAAAGAAACAATAAATTTAGTGCCATCTTGCATGAAAACAAATACTTGAGATTCTTTTAATCTGAAGGAAAAAATGAGCAGAAAATGATGAATATTGGGATACGATTATATTCCCGAATAATTATAAGTTAAGAATGATGGTTTTTTTTTGCACTTTTTTAAAAAAATTAGCTGGAATTCTAGTGTATGATGACTTATTCAGCTCTGGCTGGTTAAGTTCCTTATTGAAGCCATCTCAAATCATCTATGTCTCACTGAAAATTAGTTTTATCTGAAAGAAAGGAATATTTTTAATTTTCTTTCTGGTTTTCTAGACTAGTGCATATATTCTGCTACACACTTCGGGTTTACTTTTTAAACTTTTTGCATGATTTATTGCCTAATAATATTACAAAACAAAATGTGTACAAATTAACTTGTACTAAAAAATTAACGATTGTACATTCTGGAAGCACGTGCATGTGTACAAACATTCACGAAAGTGAGTAGGGACAGTTTCTTCACAGGATTTGTCACGCAGAATTTGTCCATATTAAATGTTTTATTTTACCTATCAACCGACTCTTTCTAAATTGTTTCCTCATATCCCTTTTCAGTTGAATTGTTCTTATTAAACAATGAGTTGTATCCTAAATAGAGGTCTAAATTAAGTTTCTTATTATGACTAGTATTCTATATAGAACATCTAAGTGTCGTTTCATTGTTGGTCCATCATGTGGGAACTTCAATTTTAATCTGTGTTTCTGTTGCAAATTCAGGTTCACATTCCATAAAAATAGGAAAACCAACAGCTCTAATTCACCAAATAGGCAACCACAATTCACTGGCCTTTATCAACAGCTAACACCTGTTTCACAGATTAAAATGTATTCATGAATAACACAGAAGCCACAGAAATCTCTACCTCTACTAAAAGACAAGTTTGAAGGCCATCTGATGCTTTACAGTACTCACCTGTGCAACCCCAGAATACTGACATGATTCAGTAATGTGAATATTATCACTTGTCAATACCAGGAGACCTATCTGAATCCAGAAAATTTAACAGGAACGGGACAGTGATGTGTGATTTACAGTTAATAGCTACTTTGTCTCATTCTATTTAATCTAAATTAAACTGTCAGTGTGTCTTTCCTTCCAGTGAATGTGTTCGCTCATCAAGGCAGCAGCAGTGCACACATTGTATCCTGTACAGATGAACGACCCTTGTGTTATCCTGCTTTCTTTACCTGACAAAACAAAACAAAACAAACAAGTCAGACGATAATATGTTAAAAATGACCTCTCGTTTAAGATTGCTTTCATTTGTCCATTCTCTCTTTTAAGAACATTTGCAATGAAGAATAAAGCTAAAAACATATTGCAGAAATGGCAATGACAATACCCCATTTAAAAATTATCAATTTGTAGGGGTTGGGGATTTAGCTCAGTGGTAGAGCGCTTGCCTAGCAAGCGCAAGGCCCTGAGTTTGGTCCCCAGCTCTGAAAAAAAAAGAAAAGAAAAAAATTATCAATTTGTTTAGGACACGAAACAATAGTTATGCTATTATTTTGTGAACAATCAGTTGTCCCAGTGACTACCTTTCCATTTCTATTCTACTATAGTAGTAGACAAAACTAAAATAAAACAAATAATTTTATTCTTATTCCCTGTCCACAAAAATTATAGTTATAGTTACTGCCATTCCCAAACTCAGAGATAAAAAGGCATATTATACACACATATGGACAAATGTATAACACAAATAGTTAAATACCAACCTACTTTAGGAATACTTAACAGCAGGACACTATCATCAGTATATGTATTAAAATAAACTATATTTTGGGATAGAAATAACTACATGTAGAATTGTAGCAGGCATGAACTGTGTTAATAAACTTTTTTTTCCTGTCATCTGTGCACAATTGCTATGTGGTATTTATTTCATAACTTTGTGATAGAGAAAATATAGTCCTTGTGTGTAATGAATAGAAAATGTTTTCAGAGAGTTACAGGAGGGCATCTGGTATCTAAAAATGAAAAGTCTCTTTTTCATATTTCGTATGACTTTATTTTGACAACCACAGTAACAAATTCAAAGTTCCCATCACGGAGGTGTGGGATGCATCCTCGACACATGCACAGTTTCCTCTTCCCAGAGGATTTAATGTCATTTCAATCAGAACAGTGCCTCTAGACAAAGGCAGTAATAAATTGGAGACATCATCTTCACCCTGAGAAACCCAGAAAATGAGAATATAGAAATTATAGCAAGGTGGGCAACATTAAATTGTCTACCTAGTGAAGAGCTTACACTGTACTCCATCTGAGAACCATGCAATGAACGAATAGTAGCATTTTTAAAACAAAAAAAACTAGTTATGTACAGTAATATATTGTATATTAATAGATAGATGGGAGAAAAGGTTGCTATTGTTACCAAAACATGGCTTACATTGAGGAGACATATGTATCTAATTACCCTTATTTGGTCATTATGTGATGTTAACAGGAATCAAAACATCACAGTATCCTACATAAATCAGTGTGACTATTGTGTAAATCAAAACTAAATAAAGCTTACATAGTGCACATATGACAACCATACCCTGGACATATTTAATGCTATGCTTATTAAACATATTATAAGTATAGATATATATTAGATTATATGTAGCAATAAAAACTGTCTCACTGGGGGAATCAATCCTGTTTGCAAACACCAAACCCCAATACTGGACACTGTTGCCATTACTTCAAGTCTCTTGCTAACAGGAACATAGTATGACTGTTCCTTGGGAATCTTCCAGAAACTGGCCTATGCAGATGTGGATGCATGGAGACAACCATCAGATTGAGCTTGGGTACCCAGGTGGGGGAGCTGATTGAAGGAGGAACACAGGATTGCAAGAACAACATTGTGTGGCCGGACCACCCAGTGCTCCCAGGGACTAGATCACCAACCAACATGTGTATGGTGAGGGATTCATGGCTCTAGATACATATGTAGCAGAGGATGGCATTGTCTGATATCAGTGGGAAGGGAGCTCCTTGGTCCTGTGAATGTTTGATGCCCCAGCAGAGGCAGATGCTGGAACAGTGGGCCAAGAGTCGGTGGGTGGGTGGGCAAGCACCCTCATAGAAGCAAAGAGATGGGGGAGAAAGGGTTTGATGGGGGATTTGTGGAGGAGTAACTGGGAAGGGGATACATTTGAGATGTAAAATAATGTAATGATTAATAAAACGAAAAAATAGTGATATCAAGTTTTTCCACAGAGGATCTTCGTATACAGGCCAACTCTAAAAGGGATGTAATGTGATCTTTTAATAACAAGCTCAACAGGGTCATTTCAATAGCTCAAAGGAAATTTGCTTGTGAAGAAAAAACAACCTTGTTAGAAAGTATTCGTTGCCTGGGAAACAACACACCTATCATGTTCATATGACAGGCTATTTCTTCAAAAATATTTTGTCTGATACATATTATGAACAGTTCTTTGCTACCAGTGATCCTAAAACACTTGATGTGGTAGTTCAGGATAAATGGCACAAAACAAAATTACAGAAAAATTACTGGCTTGTATTTTTGTGTAGAATATCATAATATTCTTTAAAAGAGCAACACACACAAATTTTTCTTGATTGAATGTTATTACTAAAAGCAATGTTGTCTAATAATATGTTTTTATTTTTATATTATTTATTTACATGGCTAATTTCATTTCAATTACTTTTTCTTTTATTGAAAATAATGGTTTTCATGAAATATGTCCTAATTAAGATTTTCCCTTTCTTTGGTCCCTTTTCTTTCTTTTTTTTCCCTTCCTTTTTTGTTTATTGGATTTTTTTATTTATATTTTGAATGTTATCCCCTTTCTGGTTTCCTGGAAGTCCATAAAACCCTTATTCCCTCCCTCTCCCCCTTCTTCTTTGTGGGTGTTCCCCCCAACAACCCACCCCTTCCCACCTCCCTGCCCTGACATTCCCCTACACTTGGGGGGCCAGCTTTGGCAGGACCAAGGGCTTCCCCTCCCATTGGTGCCCAACAAGACCATCCTCTGCTACATGTGCAGCTGGAGCCATGGATATGTCTTTGGGTAGTAGATTAGTCCCCGGGAGCTCTGGTTGGTTGGCATTGTTGTTCTTACGGAGTTGCAACCGCCTTCAGGTTCTTCAATCCTCTCCCTCTGTCTGTCTCTCATTAGAAAACAAACAGGCTTCTAAGGAACAATAAAAAATGTAACAATATAAAACAAACAAACAAACAAACAAACAAAAAAGACCCAACACTTCTAAATAGGAAGAAAATAAATGAACAGAAATAAAATAACTCAAAAAAGGGCAAAAGTGACTCAAGAAATAACCACAGTGACTCATGTGTTCACACAATCTGGAATCACATTAAAACCCAAATCCAGAAACCAGGAAGAATATATATATATATATTTGCCAAGAACGTGTAGGGAGAAGAATAAAGAAAAAGAAGAAGAAAAAGAAAAGCTAAAATTAAAATAGAGAATATTTATAGATAACAGCCCACCTTGTGATACCAAGTTGCAGTAGGACTTGTATTGAGGCTACACAAGTCAGTGTATTTATGGGAAAGGGATCGAAATTCAGTCAACAGATTTAGATATACTGTCTTCTTCTGCTGGTAGGAGTCCCACGTGAAGACCTAGCTGCACATTTGTGCGTACTTATGTGCAGAAGACCTAAATCCCATGCCTGCTCTCTGCTTGGCAGTTTAATTTTTGAGAGCCCCTATGGGCCTACGTTAGTTGATTCTATAGGTTTTCTTGTGGTGTCCTTGACCTTTCGGGCTCCTTCAAACATTCTTTCCCCTCTGCCACAGGATCCTGGAACTCTGCCTAATGTTTGGCTGTGGGTCGCTGCATCTGTTGCTGGGGGACGCTGCTCAGATGACAGTTGTACTTGGTTCCCGTCTGTAAGTATAGTGGTGTGGCACTGGAGATGAGAAGGGCTCCCTAAAACTCGAGATTTTCTCATCCTGAAAGCAGCAGTTTGGGTGTTCCCCTGACTTGCCCAACATGTTATTCTTCCTGAGGTATAAATATCCCCTTCCCCCTTACAATAAACTAGCTGTGCTCTGATACAGTCTCCTGTGTGTTCTTTCCGGTCATGTTCATTCATTACTCAGGATCCTTTTCTAGCATGACAACCCTTGGCTCCACATTTTCCCTGGTATCAGGATAGTGTAATATAGCCGATCATACCAGGACAGAGCAGGATTTAGGCATGGCACATCAGATTATCATTAATAGTGTCAGGATTGGGCATGTGCCTTGAGTTAGGTCAGTCATTGGTCCGCCATTCCCTCAATTTGTGTTTCATCTTTATCCCTGTACATCTTGTAAACAAGACAAATTAGGAGGGAGGGGAAGCCATAATTAAAAAATTAATTAATTAATTAAAAGATAAACATTTAAATAAAAATAAAGAAAAACTCTCAGAGCTTCCAGGGACTAAGCCACTACCCAAAAACTATACATGGACTGACCCTGGGCTCCAACCTCATAGGTAGCAATGAATAGCCTAGTAAGAGCACCAGTGGAAGGGGAAGCCCTTGGTCCTGCCAAGACTGAATCCCCAGTGAACAGTGATTGTTGGGGGGAGGGCGGTAATGGGGGGAGGGGAACACCTATCTAGAAGGGGATGGGGAGGGGTTAGGCTGATGTTGGCCTGGAAACCGGGAAAGGAAATAACAATTGAAATGTAAATAAGAAATATCCAATTTAATAAAGATGGAGAAAAAAATAAAGAAAAGCTCTGACATGATTTTAAGAGACAGTGACCCTACAAAGGTGTCATGTATTCTCTATTAAACATCTACTGCTAGACATGCAGCCTACTGTTAAGATTAGTTTATTTACCCAGTGAGACACCCTTGAAGGAAACCAAGGTTTTGGTTTCAGGTGGATAGGAATTGTAGATAGCTTCTGGGATAAATATGGAGGCATATGTCCATTTTCCCTTTTACATCTAGGCCTCTTGTGGTTCAGATTCATGCAGGTCCTGTGTATACTGCTTTCATGCCTGGGTCATAAATTCATAAGTCTGATTTTCAGAGATCGTTTCTTGAAATCCCCATTCTTTCTGCTGTGTAGACTCCATCTACAACTCCTGCAGGGTTCTCTGCTATCTGAAGGGAGGAATTTGATGGCAAGATTCCAGTTAACGTTTAATGCTCTATGTCACTCACTCTCTTCATAACATCTTGCTGTGGGTATCTGCATTTTCCCCATCTTCTGCAGGAGGAAGCTTCTCTGATGGTGTCTGAGATAGGCAATGGTCTATGAGTATAACAGAATGCTATTAAGAGACATTTAATTGCTCTGTTCCTTCTTAAGTCACAACAATTGATGTCTGTGCAGATTCACCTGCTGGGTAGAGTGGCCTCATAGGTTTTTGTAGAAACAGTTTTTCTAAGAAATGCTGTTTAAAGTTTGTATTTATGAATTAAAATGTTGCCATGTCTGTAAGTAATTTATGATGTCTTTGGAGATCATTTATAACTAAATGTTGAAACTGCCTATATTCTGTATTTTGTTTTTGGTTTTGATTTTTTTATTATTATTAACTTGAGTATTTCTTATATACATTTTGAGTGTTATTCCCTTTCCCGGTTTCCTGGAAAACATGCCCCTCCCCCTTCCCCCCTCCCCTTCCTTATGGGTGTTCCCCTCGCCATTCTCCCCCCATAGCCGCCCTCCCCCAACAATCACATTCACTGGGGTTCAGTCTTAGCAGGACCCAGGGCTTCCCCTTCCACTGGTGTTCTTATTAGGATATTCATTGCTACCTATGAGGTTAGAGTCCAGGGTCAGTCCATGTATAGTCTTTAGGTAGTGGCTTAGTCCCTGGAAGCTCTGCTTGCTTGGCATTGTTGTTCATAAGGGGTCTCCAGCTCCTTCAACCTCTTCCAGTTCTTTCTCTGATTCCTTCAACGGGGGTCCCGTTCTCAGTTCAGTGGTTTGCTGCTGGCATTCGCCTCTGTATTTGCTGTATTCTGGCTGTGTCTCTCAGGAGCGATCTACATCCGGCTCCTGTTGGCCTGCACTTCTTTTTTTTTGGGGGGGGGGTTCTTTTTTTTGGACCTGGGGACCGAACCCAAGGCCTTGGGCTTCCTAGGTAAGCGCTCTACCACTGAGCTAAATCCCCAGCCCCGGCCTGCACTTCTTTGCTTCATCCATCTTGTCTAATTGGATGGTTGTATATGTATGGGCCACATGTGGGGCAGGCTCTGAATGGTGTTCCTTCTGTGTCTGTTTTAATCTTTGCCTCTCTATTCCCTGTCAAGGGTATTCTTGTTCCCCTTTTAACCAAGGAGTGAAGCATTCACATTTTGATCATCTGTCTTGAGTTTCATTTGTTCTAGGCATCTAGCGTAATTCAAGCATTTGGGCTAATAGCCACTTATCAATGAGTGCATACCATGTGTGTTTGTCTGTGATTGGGTTACCTCACTCAGGATGATATTTTCCAGTTCCAACCATTTGCCTACGAATTTCATAAAGTCTTTGTTTTTGATAGCTGAGTAATATTCCATTGTGTAGATGTACCACATTTTCTGTATCCATTCCTCTGTTGAAGGGCATCTGGGTTCTTTCCAGCTTCTGGCTATTATAAATAAGGCTGCTATGAACATAGTGGAGCACGTGTCTTTTTTATATGTTGGGGCATCTTTTGGGTATATGCCCAAGAGAGGTATAGCTGGATCCTCAGGCAGTTCAATGTCCAATTTTCTGAGGAACCTCCAGACTGAATTTCAGAATGGTTGTACCAGTCTGCAATCCCACCAACAATGGAGGAGTGTTCCTCTTTCTCCGCATCCTCGCCAGCATTTGCTGTCACCTAAGTTTTGATCTTAGCCATTCTCACTGGTGTGAGGTGAAATCTCAGGGTTGTTTTGATTTGCATTTCCCTTATGACTAAAGATGTTGAACATTTCTTTAGGTGTTTCTCAGCCATTCGGCATTCCTCAGCTGTGAATTCTTTGTTTAGCTCTGAACCCCATTTTTAATAGGGTTATTTGTCTCCCTGCGGTCTAACTTCTTGAGTTCTTTGTATATTTTGGATATAAGGCCTCTATCTGTTGTAGGATTGGTAAAGATCTTTTCCCAGTCTGTTGGTTGCCGTTTTGTCCTAACCACAGTGTCCTTTGCCTTACAGAAGCTTTGCAGTTTTATGAGATCCCATTTGTCCATTCTTGATCTTAGAGCATAAGCCATTGTTGTTTTGTTCAGGAAATTTTTTCCAGTGCCCATGTGTTCGAGATGTTGCCCTAGTTTTTCTTCTATTAGTTTGAGTGTGTCTGGTTTGATGTGGAGGTCCTTGATCCACTTGGACTTAAGCTTTGTACAGGGTGAAAAGCATGGATCGATCTGCATTCTTCTACATGTTGACCTCCAGTTGAGCCAGCACCATTTGCTGAAAATGCTATCTTTTTTCCATTGGATGGTTTTGGCTCCTTTGTCAAAAATCAAGTGACCATAGGTGTGTGGGTTCATTTCTGGGACTTCAATTCTGTTCCATTAGTCTATCTGTCTGTCTCTGTACCAATACCATGCAGTTTTTTAACTGGTTCAGAATTAACAGACATCTCAGAAAAAGAAAACTTAGTCAATACGACTATACATTGGCCTTCAAATATATTTACGTGCTACAACCTCAACTAAATGCACAGCCTTGATCATATCATATTCCCTATTTTTCCTTTTCCATTTTTGATTCATTCCTCTCTGTGACCCAGAAAAATGTGTGTGTGTGTGTGTGTGTGTGTGTGTGTGTGTGTGTGTGTCTTATGATGACAAGTCCTCAGGGTATTTATTAGAAACAGCAAATCTTTGAAAGCAGCAGCCTCTCATCCCCAAATATCTAAGAAGCAACAATTGAATATACAGTGTTAATATCTGATTGGGTCTTTTTTGGGCCAATGTGAGACAGTAAGGCTTGAAAAATATTCCTTTTTTATGAGATTCCTATAAGTGATCCATTGAGAAAAACGTTTCTTACTCCCTGTTCTTATCAAATTTGCTAAACTATAGAATACATAAAGAGATAATGTTCGGTTTTCCAATTAGACCACTTCTTCATGAATTAGGCTTTCATAGATTAATTTTCTTTTAGATAAGAAGAGAAGAAACTGAAACTCTTCTGAGTAAAGCACACCAACTCTTAGGTAGACATTACTAGGAATTTGTCTTTCTTCTGTTATGTGGCATTGCCACAAGTTTTGGAGGACATTATGTAAGTTGGTCTTTCTGTGCCAATCAAAATCCTAGACTATATCCCTTTGAGAAGCAACCACAAGATGGGACCAGATACTGCCAATTATTCCCCAAGGAACTGCTAGGTCCACAGTCACTTATACATTCCTGACTTCTCCACATCTCTCACATACATGCACACATGCACATGGTAATACTCACACTAATATCAACAGTCAAACAGACATGGATTTTTCTACACTTTCAGGACAGTAGAATATATTACTGGATCATGTCATAATTATTTTACAAATTGTGTTTGGAAACATGTGACTATTCTTTCTCTAAGGCTGTGTTCTATAATAGTTCCTCCTTCTTGGACCCTGGCAACACTAATATTCCTTTTACCCATGAATGTATCACACTATCCTGCTACTTAATAACAGTACTAGAATATTATATATACACACATATACATATGCATATATATGAATGTTAGTTTATTTAAATGCTATAATTATGATTTAAGTACTTATTTGAATTGGGTATTCATTATTATGATGACGATATGATGTTAAAGCAAGGATGTTTTATTTTATATTCTCTTCAGTACTGTGAAAATTTGCATTTGTTATGAGTATAATATTTTATGTGAAGTCCTTAAGAGAAATAAATTTAAAAGTTCTATGGAGTGAGAAAATTAAAATGGAAAATTTGTCTTTTATTATCTACATGGAAATAACATTTGGTTTTCGAAATGTTCTATTAAATCTTTTAAAGAGATCTTTTTCTAGTAAAGTATGCACTATTAGCATTATAGCCAGTCTAGTGCCTGATGTACCTTAAAATGTGTGATAGATGGATCGATCACACCTCATTCAATTATTATCCCCCTAAGGCTTATATATTTTCTGTGATGAAGGGGGTGTTGGAGATCAGATCACTTAAGGTTCTTGATGTAATGGGCTTGTCTAGATATAGCCATGATATTTACTTTGGGAAAGAAGCCAAGAAAAAATGCAGAAGCAGAGAAGTAATGAAAAGGTCCATGTTACTGACTATGAAGATGATCCTGGCTATGGACCATGAAACAAGGAGGCAGTTCTAGAAGTGGATGTGCAAGGACATTGTTCTGTATGTGTTCTTTCAGAGGAGCCTTGTTCCAGAGGAGAGAAATGTCACCAAGAGGTCATCAGAAATTCAAGGAAATACATCCAGGGAAATGGCTCAGCAATTTGTAATACTTATTGCCCTTATAGAGCACCTATTTTCAATTTGGAGCAAACACGTCGTGGTTCACAATCATCCCTAACTCCACTTATTACAAACCCAATACCTTTTCATACTCTGCAAGAACCAGGCACATATGTGGTGGACATATAGCACAAACATGTAAAATAACATGAATTAGTCTTTTTAAAAGTTAAAAGGCAATATTAATAAACTTGGGTTATTGCAAAAGACTATAAAAGCTAATATTTGTTATTTCCCATAAATTAAATGATAAAAGAAAGGCTACAGACATGGCTTAGCAGTTAATATAACATCCCAGGCTTAACAGTTAAACTGACTCCCAGGGAAGAGCACACTAATTGGTTGTCCAGTGTCAAACAATCAGCCCTAAAAATATACACTGTATGGAATAAAGAGGTTATATTCAGAAATATATATACATATGTGTGTATACACTTATCTTCAAGTGTATATTCAATATACAAATATATTATGCAAATATATATATAAATCCCTAACTCCACTTATTACCTCCACCACCTATATTTATATATATAAATCTTTGAAATAATAATTAGTAAACAAAGAGGCTAACATTTTGAAGCAGATTCAGGAGGGGATATGGGCAGGACTTAGATGAAGGAAAGGGAATAGAAAAATGCTGTAATTAAATAGTATCAGAAAAAAATGAACAATACCATCAAAACACTGCTTACTACCCTTGTAGTAGACCACAGCTTTTTTTCTAGCACTCACATTAAGCAGTTCACAGTCCAGCACTAATTGTAATTATAGTGCTAGAGGATCTGTGGCCTCTGGCCTCTATGGGTACCTGCCCTGATGAGAATATACCTGGGTGCATATGGACGTATACACATATAATTTATTAAAAATAATAAGCGCTGAATTTTTTTTAAAAATCTATCAGTTTAAAGCTTTAAATCTTTTAAAATTGCACCAGTTTAACATGAACAAAGATGGTGATTTATATTTTTCTCATGGCTATTAAGAATTAAATGTCTATCACATGATTTCTGACATGCCATCTTCTACTTTACTCATTTAATATTGTAGCCTTGGCCCCTTAGTTCAACAAACTGAAACCAGTTCCTTTTATTTTTGTTATTTATGGATAAATATACTTATGTTATACTATACATTAAGAAAATATGTGATTTGAAATTAGTTCACAAGTAAAAGCAGGAACTATATCTTGTGTATTTGTTCACTATCGGCCATGAAGATGAAGAAAGAGCATAATTAAACATACACATTTTTTCCTTTACAGAATCATGAGAGTTGTCCATCGTAAACACATGAAACACTAAATTAAAAACAAATGAGTATCAAAATAACCACAAGGACCATGGTAGATACTTGCAGAGGGAAAAGCTCCATCAGGTGACTGTCGCTCTTGAATTTTCTAAGAATTAAAAAAAAAAAACATAAGCATTATCTCTATACATGAATCACTGTTCTATGTCACAAAATTCTTCTAAGCATCTTTCTAGGTTTATATTTTATCCATGGCAAATCTGTACCCAGGGCTAAGGGGACAGATTTACACCATCCTGTCATTTTGAAACACTGCTGGTCTGTTTCACTGGCCCTCACCTTTTAAAACTCAATGAGTTTCCAGTCTGTTAGCCTCACTTCTCTCTCGGTTCATAGGAATCCACTGAACTCTGAACAGCTACAGATTGTATAAGATGAAGGAAATTACTGCCTTTCTCAGCTGCTAAGAAATGTCACATTGTTGTAATAAGCTGGGATAGTTTTTAGAAAGGATTCGTTTTCAACTTATAAAATATATGGAGATTTTGGGTTATTAGGAATTTATGGCATTTTATTTGAAAGGCATATATATTATATATTTACATAAACACATACATTTCTCTTAATTTACTTTTGAAGTACATCTAAATAGTCGTTCTCAAACTTGCTAATACTAGTAACACACTTTAATACAATTTCTTAGGTTGTAGTGAGCCCCAAAATAAAATTATTTTGTTGCTACTAAATAACTGGAATTTTGATACTGTTCTGAATTGTAATGTCTGATATTAAGGATATCAGATATGTGGCATGGAAAGACGTGGTGGCCTACAGGTTGAGAACCACTGTTCTGAGTCCTACATCCAAATATTAGGCAGAGTCCTGCAGTGGTGAGGGAGGAAGGATGGGAAGAGCCAAAGCGACGAAAGACAAGACAAGAACACGGCCCGCAGAATCAACTGATATGGACGCAAAAGGACTCATAGAGATTCGGGACCCTAGGTCTGACCTAATTCCTATGCAAATATGTTATGGTTGTGTCGTTCAGTGGGGGATTTGTAACAGTGGGAGCATTTGGAACCTTTTCTTTCTTTGCCTCAAGCCTTGATGTGGGAACATGTGCCTGGCCTTTTTATATTGGATATTGTATTTATTTACATTTCAAATGTAATCCCCTTTCCTGGCTACCCTCTGGAAACCCCATATTCTATCCTCCCTCCAATTGCTTCTATGAGGTTGTTCCCCCACCCACCCACCAACTCCCTCCCTGCCTTGCATTTCCCTACACTGGGGAATCGATCCTTCTGAGGACCAAGGGCCTCTCCTCCCATTGATATCCAACAAGGCCATCCTCTGCTAAATATGTGGCTGGAGCCATGAGGCCCTCTATGTGTACTCGTTGGATGGTGCTTTAGTACCTGGGAGCTCTGAGGGGTCTGATTGGTTGATGTTGTTGTTCTTCCTGTGGGGTCACAAACCTCTTCAGCTCCTTCAGTCCTTTCTCTAACTCCTATTCCTCTGTTTGGGGACTTCATGCTTAGTCCAATAGTTGGCTGGGAGAATTCACCTCTGTATTTGTCGACTCTGGCAGAGTCTCTCATAAGATAGCTATATCAGATTCCTGTCAGCAAGTATTTCTTGTCATCTGTCACAGTGTCTGGGTTTGGTGACTGTTTATGGGATGGATCCCCGGTTGGGGCAGTCACTGGATGACGTTTCTTTTAGACTCTGCTCCACACTTTGTCTCCATATTTCCTCCCTTGAGTATTTTGTTCCCCCATTTAAGAAGGACTGAAGCATCCACACTTTGGTCATCCTTCTTGAGCTTCACGTGGTCTGTGGATAGTATCTTGGGTAATTCGAGCTTTTGGGATAATATCCACTTATTAGTGAGAGCATACCATGTGTGTTCTTATGTGATTGGGTTACCTCATTCGGGATGATCTTTTCTAGTTCAATTCATTTGTCTAAGAATTTCATGTAGTCATTATTTTTAACAGCTGAGTAGTTCTCCACTGTGTAAATGTACCCCATTTTCTGTATTTATTCCTCTGTTGAAGGATATCGGGGTTCTTTTCAGCTTATGCTTATTATAAATAAGGCTGCTATGAACATAGTGAAGTATTTGTCCTTGTTACATGTTGGAGCATCTATGGGTGTATGCCCAGGAATGTTATAGCTGGGTTCTCAGTATTTGGTTGATGTTTTCCAAGTGAAGGTGAATGAAGGTGTGCAGGAGAAATAGGAGGTGATTGTGGAGTAGCGATTGGGGATGGAAGAGATTGGGGGAAGGAAGCAGGGGAAAGTGCTCTTGGGACTTGCATAAGAGAGAATAAATACAAAGAAAAAAATCTACTCTTCTATCTGCCAACAATTTTTCAGTTAATAAATTAGCAAAAATTTTATAATTATGTGGCTGTATATGAAAATGATTTGATTTTACTGAGAACTTCAGTTTTATATGAAAATCTTGAAACCCATTTTGTAAGTTTCTTTCCTTTCCAGCTTCCATAGTTAACATTTCAGAAATGTATGCCATTAGCACTGTGCATCATCTGATCTTATCTGGTGTCAATTAAGAAATTACGTACAGAAGCACATAGCAAAACTAAATTCTGGCCAGTCCTCTTTCAACATATTGTAATATAGAGTAACATATTTATGTATGTATTTAATAAAATAAATAGGTAAATTAATTAGAGATTGGCCTAGTATAGTCTAAATGCTAAATGGCTAGTTTAGGCAGTGTTCACTAGCTCTCATAAACAATGTTGTTAAGTTCAAGTTGTTGCAACTTTCCAGTATTTCTATTGGGAAATTTTACCAAGAATTTGCCTTTAGAATGGCAACATTTAAACTTGTCTGTATCATTTATTGACCTTTATACTTTGTTTGCATATTTCTTTCCTTCTAAGACTATTCCCATAAAATGGGAATAATGGAACTTAATTAAGGCATTTTTGTAAAACATAATTGTTCCAGGAATCTCACGTACAACAATTACTGATGCTTCCTTAAAAACAAATATATACTTGTGTTACTGTTGTGAAAATATCACTATTAATGTATATTTGATGATGTCATTCACATTCATAAATTAAAATTTCAGTTATCCAATTCACTATGCATCTTATGATGACTAGAGATTCTAGTTGCTCTCCTTTTACTCCCTACATGTAATTACAGGCATGTACCAACCCCTCTTTTATATGTATCAGTAAGGGTCAAACCTTTACGCAGAGGCAGGCAACACTTCCAACAATGCCTGCATTCCGTCTGTTAGGGGACACGTGTGAAAACCAAGCTATACATCTGTTCTGTATGCACAGGTAGTTTGGGTCCAGCCTGTGCTTGCTCACTGTTTGTTTAGTGGTTCAATTTCTAGAAGCTTTTAAGGATCCAGATTATTTGACTCTTTCGGTCTTCCTGTGAAATCCCTCACCTCTTCAGGTCCCTCAATCCTTCCCATAACTCTTGCGTGTGACTCCTGAGCTCCATTTAATGTTTAGCTGTGAGTTTCTCCATCTCTTTCAGTTGACTGCTGGGTGGAGCACTCAGAGGAGTTATGCTAGGCTCCTGTATCCAAGCATAACAGAGTATCATTAATAGCATCAGGAACTGATCCTTGCCCATGGAATGGGTCTCGATTTGTGCAAGTCATTGGTTGGCCACTTCCTCAGTCTCTATTCTATCTTTTTCTAATCTTGTAGGTAGGAACATTTGGGGTCAATGGTTTTGTGAGTGGGTTGCTGCTCTTATCCCTCCACTGGGAGTCCTGTCTGGCTACATGAAATGGCCAATTCAAGTTCGATATTCCACGCTGCTAGGAGTCTCAGCTAGAGTTCCTCACTTAGACAGCCTGGGGCCTACTGTGTCTCAGATCTCTGGCACATCCTAGAGATTGCCCCTCCCACTGTTAACTTCTGTTTACTCTTCCCTAATTTCCCTACATGTGATCACACACTTATCTTGCTCTTCTCACCATCCCCTATCCCACCTAGTTTCTTCATTCTATCCACCTCAGATAACTATTTATTTCCCTGAGAAGGAAGATTTAGCCAGCCTCCTTTGGGCCTTTTTTGTCTCCTTGTTATTTGTCTTTGGTTCTATAGATTATAGAATCTTGGAATCCGATACTTTATGGCTGATAAGTACATACCATGCATGTCCTTTTGGGTCTGGGTTACCTTACTCAGGATGATATTTTTTAGTTCCATCCATTTGCCTGTAAATTTCATGATCTCCTTGTTTTTAATAGCTAAGTTGTAGTTCATTTTGTAAATGAACCACATGTCTTTATTCTTTCTTTAGTTGAGAAACATCTAGGTTGTTTCCAGTTTCTGGCTATTATGAATCAAGCCGCTATGAACATCATTGAACAAGTGTCCCTGTGATATATAGTACAACATATTTTGGGTATGGTACACCTGGGTCTTGAGATAAGACTATTCCCAGTTTTCTGAGAAACCACCAAATGGATTTCCAAAGTGGTTGTACAAGTTTGCACTCCCATCAGCAGTGGAAGAGGGTTCTCCTTGCTCCACATTCTTGCCAGCATGTGCTGTAACTTGAGTTTTTGATCTTAGCCATTCTTTGTGAGTGTAAGGTAGAAAGAATCTCAGAGTCACTTTTGACTTGCATTTCCTTAATGATTAAAGAGCTTGAATATTTCTTTACTGACTTCTTGGCCATTAAAGACTGCTTTTTTCAGAATTTTCTATTTAGCTGTGTACCCTATTTTTAATATTTTTTGTGCTGTTGATGTTTAACTTCCTATGTTCTTTATATATTTTGGATATTAGCTCTTTGTCAGATGTATGCTTGGTGAGGATATTTCCCCAATCTATAGGCTGCCAGTTCTGTCCTATTCACTATGTCCATGACTTATAGAAACCTTATTACCTTCATAAGGTCCCATTTATTAATTGTCAATCTTAGTGTCTTAGGCATTGATTGGTGCTGTGTTCAAGAAGTTGTTTCCTGTACCAATGAGTTTAAGGCTATTCCCTAATTTTGGTTGTATAAGCTTTAGTTTTATCTAGTTTTGAGTTTTGGTCTTTGATCAACATAGATTGAGTTTCATGCAGGGATATAAATATGGGTCTATTTGCATTCTTCTACAGACAGACATCCAGTTAGACCAGCACCATTTGTTGAAGATTATCATGTTTTCCAACTTGAGTTATTTCTTTTCAAATATGTATTCTGAAATCTGTGACAGTCTATATGACAGATTTTATACTCATTTTTTTCCTTCACAAACATCTTCATGATTACAAATGTCCTCCAATTATCAGGAGATATTTTCACTTTGCCATCCAGGTCTCATCTCTATCTGCTATGTAAAAACATAATAATCCTCTTCTGTATACAGAGGTGTTGCTCTTATTCTTACTGTTATTTTGTTGTTAATTATAATTTTAAATTCAAGGGGAAAATTACACAAAGACAAAAAGTGCCAAACTTGGATCAGTGATGTGTAAATGAAAGGGTTTTCTGAATTATAAAAATCAACCCGCACATACAGCTAGGGAGATTTTTTTTAAAAGCTTCAAGTTATTTTTTCATTCCATCCTTGCTCTGACACTTCACATCCAATCCATCAACAAAACCCATGGGTTTTGAAATGTATCCAGGGGCAGTTGAAATTGCTCTAGATATCTGCAGCTCCACGACTCAACTCTGAGCATGTGTCTGTTTCAATATGGGTTTCTTCATGATGTTTACCTGACGAATGGACATAAAAGCAACTTGTGTCTCATCCCTGAGGGCTCAGCTGAAATAACGGGCAATAACGACTCTCCATTGTGAATGAAAGATTACATTCTAAGCAGTGTAAATTAAGATTAAAATGAGCCAGCAGGACGATGCTTTGATTTTTATCACTCTTCTTGCTGGGAAAATGAAAAGAAGCTGTTATGGTGATAAGATAGCAATCTCTTCTACCCTGATGGGAGGCAGTATAACTCTTGCTAATGAGAATTTATTTGTTGATGTATCTACAAAGAATAGTTCATGGAGACAAGGGCCCATATACATGTACCTGACAGAAACCATTAAATACACAACACTAAATTTCTTGCAAGACCTATTCAAATTTGAAGATGGTTGTTGTGGTTGTTATCGTTAACATTTACTTTGATTATTCTCCATGAGTTATACACTTGAACCTTTGTGTCCATGTTTACCTTCAGAGATATGTTACATTTTTTCTGGCTTTATTTTTAGAGAGGAAACCACATATGCACATGCATGCACATATACACACATATACAATACACACATTTTACTCATGGATGAAAAATACAAAGTAGCATTTTTGAGGTCTAATGGATCTGACATTGCAAAAAATGTGCACAACAGCATCATTTTTGTATGCTTTGGTAGTTCAAAATATAATCAAAGAAACTGTCTCATTATGTACTATTATATAAGTGAGATGACAATTGATTTGACTAATGTGATCTAAGAAGACCAATCCAGAGTTCTAGAACATGATCACACAACTACTGTTCCTCTTGAGAAATTAAAGGCAGTAGGAATAATGAATGACCTTCTAAATACAATACACCTGCCTGGATGAGGAAAACCATCCAGTACCAGTGAATTGTAGCACTATCAAACCAAAAACATCTTCTTTATTTTATTTTTGAATTATTTTATTTATTTACATGCCAAATGTTGCTCTCCCCTTTACAGTCTCCTTTCATGGTCCTCCCTTTCAGAGTTCTTCACCCCACCCCATGCAACTGAGAAAAAAAGAAAAAGCTGGTGGCTCCTTTAGAGACTTGACTGCTATACGTTTACTTAAGTTTTATGGTTTACCCTTATTGTAAGTTTACATATAATTTCTAATAGGAACTACCATAGTAAAATTATTCAACCTAGTAGCTTGCTAAGGCATAAACTGGGTTGTTCTTGTCACTAGTATGAATTAAAAGTTTCTTTCATTTCTCCAGTTAATTTAGTTATTGATAGGATGACATCATTTTCTGATTCTTGAATTTATGCCCTTACACAGCCTGACTGCTCAGCTGCGTTAAAGACGACTCAACAACAGAGTCAAACAGCCTGCCTTGAAAAATCGAAGCTGCTGAGTAGACAGCTTTCTGAACTATTCTGTAGATGAACAAAGGCTAACTCTCTGATGACACTCGAAGAAATCGAGGAGCTTAGCTGTCAAGCATGAAACACGGAGACATATTTGTCACTACAAATGTTGTGTGAACTTTTCAGCCAGTCCATATGCCTACGTTTATCCCAGACTATATAACAAATCACCACAGATGAAAAACTGTTTCTCATTCCTTATTCATTTGTTCATAGTTGTATAGGTCATACACCAGGTTTGACATGATCCAGTTCTCTCTCAGAATAGTACAATACCAAAGTAAATGGTTTCACAAGGTGAGTTCATTTTTCATACGCTAATCACACACTTCTTCATAAATCAGTGCGTTGGGTGAAATGGTCTTGTTTTGCTTGTTTATTCTCAGCAACTACAGGAAAGTTACTTGATTCATGGATTCCATATTGAAGCCAGCAATAGTTTTTATTGTCTTTCTTTTCTGCTTTGAAATTATGACATCATGTTTTGTTTCTATTAAAAAAAACTGTCTAATTCAGTTCAAGATGGCAAAAAAAAAAAAAAGAAAAGAAAAGAAAAAAAAAAGAGAGACCATTGACTGATAGTGAACCTTCCTCCGATCTGTTGAGGTCAGCTATGTTTTCACAATTTTTCATCAATATTAAAAACACACTGAAATTACTATTGATTCCAGAAACCCATATGTTAACTCTATTCCCAGGCAGGTCTGATATCCTCTGTTAGATTCTGTGTATACCAGGAACACTTGTGAGGCAAAGGAACATATTCGGGCAAAATACTCATATAGGTAAAACAAACATTTTATTAAAAGACAGTTGGAATGCATTATATTCATATCCAAAATTATCAAAAGTATAAACTAAAAAATTGAAATGTAGCAAAAAAAATCCCACTCAAATCTAGAGGAACTGTTTACTTTAACTCTGAAGGGAAAACATAAAGTTTTTTTTCATTATATAAGTACATTAGTATAGTATATGTTTAAGATTATAAGGGATTGATATAGAAATAAATAAAAAAATCAATGTTTAAATTAAGAAGGTGAGTTCCTAGTTCTGAAAAAAAGTGAGGGTTTGATGCCATTCCTCTACCTGTGCACTTTGAATGAATTACATGAATCCTGTTAGGTAAAATTTAACTCATCACAACTCTTATGTTTATGTACTGTGGCAAAAAGAACAGTATTCATACCACAGTCCATAGTTCCTAATGCACAATTTTAGAACTTGTTTGCATCATATAAAATTCTCAATTACTTTTTTACACACTCAAATTCTAATTGGCCCTATCTAGATATAGCTCAGCCTTATGCTATATATGTTTACAAGCCATTCTGTTATGGTCTATGAAGTAGACTTACATTATTTTTATGTGACTGTGACCAAATTACTTTCTGGCATATTGGATAAATCACTACCAACGTAGTATAGACTCAAGACAAAGAGAAAAATCTTTCCTTGAGAGGGAGAGAATGAGTGTTTGGGAAGACTAGCAACTGTGTCTTCCTCCTCCTAGGTGGTATGGCAAAAGACTGCTAGTATTTAGTAGTCTACCAATATAACCCTTCCCCCTGCCTCATAACTACTGAGCACATTAAGGTTCCAAGTCATTGTGAGAGCAGAAGATAGCCATAGGTGATGCCATATTTACCACTGTGCATGTATATGTGTGTCTATATTTACTTTCTTTTCTTCCTTACCCTTGCTAGGGTTCCAGAACTTAATTTGGCACAAGGGCCAAAGTAACGAGTATAGTATTTGACCTCAAATGTCCAGTCCATCATAATAGGTAAAGCATGGAGCCAAAAACCAGTTTATATCATGGTGAACCAAGACGTGAAAGGGGGACTCTGGTACTGCAATGGCTGTTACTTATTTCTGCCTTTACAGTATTTGGTTCTAGCACAGGGTGTAGTGCAACACACATACACGGTGGGTGTCCCTTCATTAATCCTCTTTGGATACATTTTCACAAAAACATTCTCAAGGTTATACTTTTCCGGACTTGTGGCTTGAGTGGATTCGTGAACACTTAATAAAGCCGTAAGACTATCATGGAAGCAGAAACGATGTGTTAACGAACTCCTCTAGAGTATGTCTCATTCACAATCTTTGTCATTCTAGTACAAGGATCTCATATATGTTCTTTCATGATAGTCTATACTTAGCTGCAGTAAAAACTTTGTATTGGTTTATTTTTAGCTTTTTATCTAACTTTATTGCAATGTAAATGTCAAACTAAATATTGTATTCCTTTTCAGTTTTGCATTAAATGTCCCTTTCTATTGAAATTCAATACTATGTATACTGATATGTGTTAAAAAGTAGCAGATAATTTTCCAACTCTTACCTTGAGAAAAACAGACAGTTCATTTGCTACAAAATGTAAAGCAAGATGGTGAGCTGAATAATTACATACACTATGAAATGCATGTTCACTGAAAAACTTTTGATGCTCAACCTTCATTTTCAATCTCTTTTATGATCTATTGTTTCACACTGTTTAGCATTTTCTACAGGCTAACATGCAGCCAAAGATTATTGAATTTTCTGACACATAGTTTGAGAGTTGTTTTATTAGTCAAGGTTTTTCTAGAGGAAAGGAATCAGTATAGAGAGACTTGGGGAAGAGAGATTGGACTAGAGACAGACAGGGACACACAGGGGATTTGTTGACTTAGTTTGGGTTATGAAGTCTGGATAGCCTAACAATATCTAAAATTATCTACCCACTGAAGAAGAAAATTCCTTTAACCTCTCAATCAAAGGAGGTAAAGTTGCAGCAGTCACAATCTGGTGATGAAGTCCTTGGACCCAGTAAAACTACCAGAGTTAAGTTCACATGGCAAATCAAAGAAGTTGGAGTTTGATGACAAGGAAAGTTGTTAGCAACAGAGATACACAGTTCTCTCAGAATAAAATACAAGGAAGAGAAGCCTATGCTGACTTTGGTGGTGGTGGTGGTGGTGGTGGTGGTTTGGTTTGGTTTGGTTTGGTTTTTGTCTCCCTTTTTTATGTACACATCTCTTTTGTTGTAACATGTGCCCACAATGAGGCATACCACTCTTTCACATATTAATCCTATCTGGAATAACCCATCATACACAGGGGCATTTCAGTTTTCTTAAATATTTCTTAGTTCTAGCAAGTTGACCAACAAGAACGACCTTTATAGTTGTAATCTTCTTTACTGCTATATTTTATTACACCATAACTTACATATCAACTGGTGGGTATTGTAAGATTTTGTTTCTTGTAAAAAAGTATTCTGACCTTTCATTTTCCATTATCTTCTGGCTTCAGAGGCTTTATTCCATAAAGACTTCAATAGATTAGTCTTTAATCATGATGATTATTTTGAGATATAGTAATCCTTTATTTTCTGATTACTATTCTCATTGACTATGCAACCTACAATGTCTACCTTTCAGGAAGTTTGTATCTGAGTACATGGTCTCTGCTTTATAACTCCTGTCAGAAGTCTTCCCTTCCCCACCCTACCCATAGAAAGCTATCAGAAAATACCTATGCTAAGAACAAATCCAAAATGCTAGACTATCGTTCCCTTCAGAAGGTGAAATTCCTTCTCATAGTCAACATAGAAGTTGAGTAAAGTGTGTGAGTTGTACTAAAGGACTTCTGCACTTCTTCGATTATGAAGTAATCTGAATGAGCCTCATTGTTTTCAGATCCACAAGGCATGTGATTGATTCTACAAATATATATTCAAACTTATGAGGCAGATGCTCTTGAGTGAAGTAAAATGCTCTTTCTTGGGGTGTTGTTCAGTTAAGGTTTGTCAGAATCCAGAAGGAAAACTTTAATAATACCCTTTATTTCTTAGGTATCCCTTATATCTCCCCCTTACATTAGTTTCCATATAATTTATGAATGTTTATAAAAATTTTTACTCATGAACTTGGGAGTTTTCTACTTTAATTTATATGGCTGAAGTGTTTGTAATTGTGAATTGTTTATGTAGTTGAAAGTTGATTTTGTCCATTGTAAACTATAGACTCAGAAAATTGATTTGATGCTAAAGTTGAATATTTACTTTGTTTTAATTTTAAGGGTGTTTCATGATAAAAGTCTCCTTTTTGGGACATGAAAGGAAATCATCTTCACTTCAAATCCCATGATTATAGATAGCTCCAGTTAAAAAAAGAAAAGAAAAAAGAAAAAAAAGTCTGACTGCATTTTTGGTAATAAAAAGGATAACAATTATGGGAAGGCATTTACATTTATTGCCTTTAATTAAATGTGTTTGCTCTAGACTGATTTAGAATGCACTGTAATTAAAACAGAATACATAAAAAATTATGTATATGGGCCTGGTTTGCCTGTCCACACAAGAATATTCACTGTCTATTGAAAAAAAAAGTCTGATACTCAGAAACTGTAAAACCCCTAACAATACTACTTCAAAAATTCAAGTCAAATATTTAAAACAGTATTTATGTAAAAAAGTATAATAATACTTTCATTCTTCTTACCTTTCATTTTCAAAACTAAAACTCACCTATATGCTTTAAAAATTAAATGAGTTTATAGAACAAATATTTACTTCTAACTTTTTCTGATAATTTATTTCACAATGATCAGAGTGTCCTTAAGTAATAACTATTTATGATATATAATACTATATTTTAGAATTTAATGAGATTATTATTTCTAATAAACTAAAATAAATAAGCCCAACACATTAGGAAATAATAGAATTTTTCGTGTAGTCTTCACCCCATACAGAAAAGTTTATTTCTGAGATGAAGAGAGAGATAGAAGTGTCCTTTGTCCTTTAGATGATTTAACCTAATAATCAAATCAGTTTTGTGCATGCGTGTATAAAATATTTTATGTGTTAATTCTTTTCATAGTGACATTTTTGTGTCAAGTTTTTTTTTTCTCCAAAATGCTCAATTTCTACAATCTAGGAAGAGATCTTACTGGATAAGGATGCTTCTCAGAAAGCCTAAGGAGCTAAGTCTGAAGATCCAGGATTCTTTTTAAAAGGCCAGCTTGTCTGGGTGCTACTCATCCCAGTAATCCTCACTCCACTGGAGTGGCGGGAGGTGGATCTCAGGACTTCACTAGCTAGACAGCCTAACCTATAATGAGATCTTTTGGTTCAGTGAGAGACACAGTCTCAAGTGAATAAAGCAAAGATAAGTGGAGGAAGTTATGTATTAGACATCTTGCACTGAGCTCCGCATACATGCAATCAGGTGCATTTATCACAAATACACCCATGCCCTACACTTATGCACAGACCACATATTGTAACACAATAAGAAATTTTGTGATATTCTCCTATCCCTAAGTAAACCTTTTATTTCCCCCATTGAAATTGCGTGATAGATCAATTCACGCTTCACTCATGCAAAGAAAGTGCTTTAAAGTGAAGCAGCACAGTCTGCTCATTTCACGATACCTTAAACGTCACTGGGGAAAGTCTATTCCAGGTTTTCTTCTCCCGGTCAGACGTGCACTCCGAAAAAAATCATGAGACCACTATGTTTATTTATAAAATAATGTTAATGGGTGAAAGATATTTTCCAACTATATTGCACGATTGTTTTTCATTGTGTTTGCTACATTCACTGTTTATTCCATGTCTATTTGTCTTTCAGAAGAACATTTTCTAACAGTTCAAAATCATTTACATACGGAATGAAATCATGCCTACTCTTTCTATTTAGAACATCAGCTTCATTATTCAAATAATTTTGTGGTGGCATATAATGGTCTTTAGCCACACAGTTTAGCTATTTATCTGTGCTGCATGCTCTATTCCTGGAAAATTACGTCAGGAAAAATATAAAAGTGGTTGAGACTTTTATTGATTTTTCATTGTCTTTTGACTCTGTGGGCAGAAACTAGTTACAACCTAATCTATACTAACTCAGTGTAAAATGCCAGCTAATAAAACCATGCTGGGGTTAGAATTTTAATAACACATTGAAATTCATGGAAGATGGAATAAGTGTTCTTCAACTTTGATCTCCCTAAATCCTCAGATCGTTCAATGGTGTGACAAAGAGGCCATTCACCTCCGCTATTTACCTACATCTATGTGACATTTAAAATCATATGACCTTATATGTGCTTTAGAATTGAATCATCAAAACTTAAATTGTGTAAGTTACTATAGTATACTATATTATAGTAAATAGAACTATGGGGCCATTGTCTGTAATAAAATAAACAAAAATATAGATAGTACACAGCCATTCAGATATAATCACGACATGTAGCAATACTTTAATCAATGTGAATTGTGTAATAGCACTAAATCTTACAGATATATTTTAAGTTGAGTACAGTTTACTAAGGTATTCTATTCATTAAAACTTCCGTTATAAAAAAAATTGACTATTGAGAATATTTTATGATAAAAGAAGAGAGATAAAAATAAATTCCATGAGAAAAAATTCAACTCTCTTGATTCCTAAATCTTGTTCAAGATTAAGAGTGTTTCCATTTGTGTGAAAATGAATTGTGCATTTTTATTTAATTAAAAGACATTTTAGATTCTTTCTATTTATATGAACGAAGGCTTGTTTCTGAATTTGTTTATATGAGAAAGAATGGAAATTAACAATCTACTAGGATCTTAGTAAGACACTAAATTTAAGAAGACAAAATCACATGTATTCATAAATACATTGCATTATAAATATTTCTAAATGTTTCATACTCATAACCTGTGATAAAAATAGTACCATATTTAAAATATTTTGAGGGTTATATGTTAAACTACCTGCTAAGGAATTATTTTCTAAAATCTACTGAGATATAAACTGTTTTGGAGGGATAAGAAAAAGTTAAGCACCAAGTCAACAGTTAGACATTTACACATTTATAATTAATTATTTCATTAAAATAACTTAGATAATATCAGAATTTAGAGCTACACTGTCACATTTAAGGAGCAGTTCTATGATGTGTATGAGAATCACTTTTGCAAACGTGACATGGGAAAAATTATGCAGCTCATATTATTTTCACACTATTAGTGTAATAGTATAGGTATAGAATTAGTAACAAATAAGGACAGAAACAGAATATCTAATAACTTAAAGTGTCATGTGATTTGAAAAATATGTAGTAATGAAGTTCATAGCACTGAATATTTACTAAATATTTACATATTTAAATATATGAACATAATTTGTTAAATTTATAGTTCTTACATGAAATCTGTGGACTAGACATTCTTACCTGTGAAAACTAAATTTAAATGGAAAATTATAAAATTTGACTTCTTCTGTATACATTTTAAAATGAGAAGGACTTTTAAAAAACTGACCTTGATTTCAATAAAAAGAAATTAAACTGAATTATACAAATAGGAAAACCTTATAACCAATATGATTTACTACAATTATGGTTTTTATGTTATATGATAAACATTATTTCTAGCATTGCCATATTTTTGGACATTTTAATTTTTACCTACAGAGGGAAATCTGTTCAACTAGCCCATAGTCATACAGAAATTCAGTTTTAGAGTTAGCAATAAACCACACTGCTACTTGTACCCTTCATCTTAGCTGTTACCACAATTCCATTGCTATTTGTCTTTGTATTTTACTCATCCTAGATGTATATTTTCATTATTGATATAACGTTTTTATGAGCTATTTAAGTTTTCTACATATATTTTCATATTTTATTAATATCTATCTAAAAATCATCTCATATAATGTGGAAGTATAGCTAACAGATAAAAAGACGAATAGATGTTAAAATATGCAATGCTCATAAAATAACTTCATTCTCACATCCACTTCTATCATAATGTTGTACGGCCAGGGCATATGGGTGAAGTAACCATGGATTTAACTCCCCGAGAGTTAAAACCGAAATCAGTTCTTCTCTTTTATTGCTTATGTGAGTTGATAAATTCTCCAAATTCACTTTTGCATCCATCAAAATGTTATATATAAACGTATTTGTTAAATTTGCTTTGATAATTTCATATATGCATAAAATGTAATCTGATTGGATTAGTCTTACTGCTGCCCGTCATTATCTCTTTCTTACTCTTGTCAATGTCCCTTTCATCCTTATATTTCCTTCCCCTAGTCATCCTAGTGTTTTATGAACCACTGGGTTTTACCAGGATTGTCTAAGTGATCATGGGTACAGTGCACCAAGCAATTATTAAAAATAACCCACGCTAATGTTGCCTAATCGCCAGCAATGTGGTCTCCCCGCCCTCATGGCTATCCCCAAGAGGTGGTTTGCCCAACTTCCCACAATTCACAGCTGCCAAACTGCATGGAGCTTCCTAGGCTCCGGCCTTCTCCTAGCCCCTGAAGGCCACCGGCTCGAAATCCCTACCCCTGTTAAACCAAGACTCTAGAGGTGTGAAATTTATCAGTCGGATTTTTAACAATAAATTATCAGTCCCCAAAATGCCCACCCAAAGAACTCAAAACTCAATTGATATTGATATAAGCTGCCCACCTATACTGAACAAGTGGCCTTATACTTTTCTATTGCTCCTGTATATCTGTAGCTACCTGTAGTTATTTCTAGCCATGAGGATCAGTTTCGTCTTCTCTTTCCATCTCTCTCTCTCTCTCTGTCCTTCTCCTCTGTCTGTCCCCTGTGACCCTCTCTCTAAAACTTTTAGCCCCGCCTTCTTTTTCCATTGCACAATCACAGGCTAAAGCCTTATATTTCACCTGACCTCACCTGCATACACACAACAATCTACAGTATAGGACTGGTACAGACAGCAATCTACAGTATAAGACTGGTGTCATCTCTATTTCTGGTTGACAACTTGACTATATCTGAAATGAACTATAGTCCAGAATTGAAAGGCTCACCTGTGATCTGGATCTTAAATCTGGGAGACACAGTTTCTGACCTCGATCTTGGCATGGAGATCTTGAGGCATAGAGGTTATGAATCCCAGAAGACTAAGTCAAGGAGATCTCTAAGTTCAAGGTCAACCTGGGACAAAACAAGTCCTAGATCCAGGAGTGGTAGTACATACCTCTAATCTGAGCCATGCATTCTGCTGGAGACCTATATAATGACATTGGAAGAAGGAAGATGCGCTCTTTTTCACCTGCTTGCATTTACTTTTGAGCACAGCTGTTGGACTCTACTAACTAGCTTTGTGGGACTGAGCAACTATTAATAGCTGATCATTATTGGAGAGTTCGACTACAGACTGTAAGTCATCATAACAAATTCCCTTACTAAATGAGACTATCCATAAATTCTGTGACTGTGGAGAACACAGATGAATACAGCTGTCTATTGGAACATCATGGGTTCACCAGTAAGTATACATCTTAAGATAGTGATTTTCACTCTTATAGGATCCACCAATAGTTCCACAAAGAGAGGTAAAGACCCGTGGACCTCTTCCCCATCAGTGACTAATTGTTGACAGAGTCTTGTACATGCCCAATGCAGGTAATTTCAATCACAGGTTCTGAGAAATCATGACGGAAAGGCTTTGTCATGACTAGAAGACAGTATTTTGTAGTCTTAACTCTATTTTTTCACTCTTATATTCTTTCTGCTGCGTCTTCCATGATAATCACTGAATCCAGGTGGGGTGATACACATACATGATCTAGATAGGCAGTCTATTGTCTCTAGTTTTCAACAAAACTTTTAACTGGCACCGAGTTTAAAGGGGATAAGAATGGAGACTTTCCAAAGAAATCATCAGAGAGAGCTCTAACAAGTTGAGATCAATTTAAGTGTAGTCATTTGTAAAATTAAGGAACTTATGCTGCAGACCTTAGGAGAGTTAAAAGTAGTAGTTAATTATAGATAATGGAATTTTCTCTTAAAGAAGACTTACTTATCTATTTGCCTTAGTAACTTAGATTTTAGGTTCTGATTCAGCTTAAAGTTCTTCATAATCCTGGATCAACAGATAACAGATAAGTAGCTAAGCACTCCTCATATTCTTCCACAAAATCCACTCTCCCCTCCCATAGTAGACTTTTTTGAGCAGATGTTCTTGAGGATAATAATATGAAGAAATTAAGTTTAAGATGTAAAATGGCTAGAATTTAGAAAGCAGTGACTTAATAGCATCTGGCTAGGGCATTACGATGACACCATATTTTAACTTTTCATAGTGTAAAATTCAAATAGTGTTAGTTATACCACAAAAAGGTGGCACTAGCTGTTGTTTAAGTTCATATCTCTATCTAGTGTTGTTATTTTCATTCCCAGCAACTAATAGTAATTTACATTACTGAAATATTTGTAATATTTAATATTAATCAATAATATCAATATTTTTTGCTATGAAAAATATTTTAATTTTCATCTTTCCCTATATTAAATACTTTGAAATACATAGTAATCATATTGTTTAAAATTACTAAAATACAGAATTAAAGAGTTCTCTTGAATACTTTATTTACATTAACCAAATACTTTCTCTTGTGTTTAGATTCTATATTTTCTTCTTGGGGATATTGGGTAAGCAGGACAATATTCTGTTTGGTGTGTCACATGGCATTTGCTTGAATAATAAGCATCCCAATATATACTCCAACCTCGGGCTAGCATCTGTAGGTTGTTTCTCTTTTACCTTCACAGAAAGAAAATTCAAAATAAAAATACAGATATTGGTAAATAGTTTATAGTAACATTAACCAAAGACATGTTAGACTAAATATTTATGCAACAAGGAATAAGCTCCTTCCTTGTGATTTGAAAATATATTAAATATATTAATAGCCCTCTCTTAGAATTCTAATAACTGTATACATGCCATGTTAAAAATGGACACATTTGATTTATGAATGCAACCAGGTAAAAGCAAGGATACAATTTATTAATTGAGTCTCATCAAAAGGGAATTATTTTTGGAGTAAGTGTCCATTAACTCAACTGTAAGTTGTTTATATATTCTAAGCATTTGTCATCTCATCAGTAGATGTGCGCATCCTGAAATAAGTAACAAATGAACATGTACACTGCTTGAAAATGAATATTTTTGAAAACCAAATCTTGCTTCGGACTATTTTCTTGGCATTTTTTTTTTAGAACTATTTTAACGTGATGAAATGTTTTCTTCTAGGAGTCAGACATTTTACATACTACTGTGAGTAGTACCTATCATTGTAAGGCTTATTTTTTTTTTTATTAACTTGAGTATTTCTTATATACATTTTACTGTTATTCCCTTTCCCGGTTTCCGGGCAAACATCCCCCTAATACCTCCCCTTCCCCTTCTTTATGGGTGTCCCCCTCCCCACCCTCCCCCCATGGCCACCCTCCCCCCAACAATCTAGTTCACTGGGGGTTCAGTCTTAGCAGGACCAAGGGCTTCCCCTTCCACTGGTGATCTTACTAGGATATTCATTGCTACCTATGAGGTCAGAGTCCAGGGTCAGTCCATGTATAGTCTTTAGGTAGTGGCTTAGTCCCTGGAAGCTCTGGTTGCTTGGCATTGTTGTTCATAAGGGGTCTCAAGCTCCTTCAAGCTCTTCGAGTTCTTTCTCTGATTCCTACAATGGGGGTCCTGTTCTCAGTTCAGTGGTTTGCTGCTGGCATTCGCCTCTGTATTTGCTGTATTCTGTCTGTGTCTCTCAGGAGAGATCTACATCCGGTTCCTGTCGGCCTGCACTTCTTTGCTTTATCCATCTTGTCTAATTGGATGGCTATATATGTATGGGCCACATGTGGGGCAGGCTCTGAATGGGTGTTCCATCAGTCTCTGTTTTAATCTTTGCCTCTCTATTCCCTGCCAAGGGTATTCTTGTTCCCCTTTTAAAGAAGGAGTGAAGCATTCACATTTTAATCATCCGTCTTGAGTTTCATTTGTTCTAGGTATCTAGGGTAATTCAAGCATTTGGGCTACTAGCCACTTACCAGTGAGTGCATACCATGTGTGTTTTTCTGTGATTGGGTTACCTCACTCAGGATGATATTTTCTAGTTCCCTCCATTTGCCTACGAATTTCATAAAGTCATTGTTTTTGATAGCTGAGTAATATTCCATTGTGTAGATGTACCACATTTTCTGTATCCATTCCTCTGTTTAAGGGCATCTGGGTTCTTTCCAGCTTCTGCCTATTATAAATACGGCTGCTATGAACATAGTGGAGCACATGTCTTTTTTATATGTTGGGGCATCTTTTGGGTATATGCCCAAGAGAGGTATAGCTGGATCCTCAGGCAGTTCAATGTCCAATTTCCTGAGGAAACTCCAGATTGATTTCCAGAATGGTTGTACCAGTCTGCAATCCCACCAACAATGGAGGAGTGTTCATCTTTCTCCACATCCTCGCCAGCATTTGCTGTCGCCTGAGTTTTTGATCTTAGCCATTCTAATGGTGTGAGGTGTAATCTCAGGGTTGTTTTGATTGGCATTTCCCTTATGACTAAAGATGTTGAACATTTCTTTAGGTGTTTCTCAGCCATTCGGCATTCCTCAGCTGTGAATTCTTTGTTTAGCTCTGAACCCCATTTTTAATAGGGTTATTTGTCTCCCTGCGGTCTAACTTCTAGAGTTCTTTGTATATTTTGGATATAAGGCCTGTATCTGTTGTAGGATTGGTAAAGATCTTTTCCCAATCTGTTGGTTGCCGTTTTGTCCTAACCAGAGTGTCCTTTGCCTTACAGAAGCTTTGCAGTTTTATGAGATCCCATTTGTCGATTCTTGATCTTAGAGCATAAGCCATTGGTGTTTTGTTCAGGAAATTTTTTCCAGTGCCCATGTGTTCGAGATGCTTCCCTAGTTTTTCTTCTATTAGTTGGAGTGTATCTGGTGTGATGTGGAGGTCGTTTATCCACTTGGACTTAAGCTGTGTACAGGGTGATAAGCATGGATCGATCTGCATTCTTCTACATGTTGACCTCCAGTTGAACCAGCACCATTTGCTGAAAATGCTATCTTTTTTCCATTGGATGGTTTTGGCTCCTTTGTCAAAAATCAAGTGCCCATAGGTGTGTGGGTTCATTTCTGGGACTTCAACTCAATTCCGTTGGTCTATCTGTCTGTCTCCGTACCAATACCATGCAGTTTTTATCACTATTGCTCTGTAATACTGCTTGAGTTCAGGGATAGTGATTCCCCCTGAAGTCCTTTTATTGTTGAGGATAGTTTTAGCTATCCTGGGTTTTTTGTTATTTCAGATGAATTTGCAAATTGTTCTGTGTAGCTCTTTGAAGAATTGGATTGGTATTTGGATGGGGATTGCATTGAATCTGTAGATCGCTTTTGGTAAAATGGCCATTTTTACTATATTAATCCTGCCAATCCATGAGCATGGGAGATCTTCCCATGTTCTGAGGACTTCTTCAATTTCTTTCTTCAGAGTCTTGAAGTTGTTATTGTACAGATCTTTTACTTGCTTGGTTAAAGTCACACCGAGCTACTTTATATTATTTGGATCTATTATGAAGGGTGTCGTTTCCCTAATTTCTTTCTCGGCTTGTTTCTCTTTTGTGTAGAGGCAGGCTACAGATTTATTTGAGTTAATTTTATACCCAGCCACTTTGCTGAAGTTGTTTATCAGCTTTAGTAGTTCTCTGGTGGAACTTTTGGGATCACTTAAATATACTATCATATCATCTGCAAAAAGTGATATTTTGACTTCTTCTTTTCCAATCTGTATCCCCTTGACCTCCTTTGTTGTCTGATTGCTCTGGGTAGAACTTCAAGAACTAAATTGAATAAGTAGGGAGAGAGTGGGCAGCCTTGTCTACTCCCTGATTTTAGTGGGATTGCTTCAACTTTCTCTCCATTTAGTTTAATGTTAGCTACTGGTTTGCTGTATATGGCTTTTACTATGTTTAGATATGGGCCTTGAATTCCTATTCGTTCCAGGACTTTTATCATGAAGGGGTGTTGAATTTTATCAAATGCTTTCTCAGCATCTAATGAAATGATCATGTGGTTTTGTTCTTTCAGTTTGTTTATATATGGATCACGTTGATGGTTTTCCTTATATTAAACCATCCCTGCATGCCTGGGATGAAGCCTACTTGATCATGTTGGATGATTGTTTTGATGTGCTCTTGAATTCGGTTTGGCAGAATTTTATTGAGTATTTTTGCGTCGATATTCATAAGGGAAATTGGTCTGAAGTTCTCGTTCTTTGTTGGGTCTTTGTGGGGTTTAGGTATAAGAGTAATTGTGGCTTCATAGAAGGAATTCGGTAGTGCTCCATCTGTTTCAATTTTGTGGAATAGTTTGGATAATATTGGTATGAGGTCTTCTATGAAGGTCTGAAAGAATTCTGCACTAAACCTGTCTGGACCGGGGCTCTTTTTGGTTGGGAGACCTTTAATGACTGCTTCTATTTCCTTAGGAGTTATGGGGTTGTTTAACTGGTTTATCTGTTCCTGGTTTAACTTCAGTACCTGGTATCTGTCTAGGAAATTGTCCATTTCCTGCAGATTTTCAAGTTTTGTTGAATATAGGCTTTTATAGTAAGATGTGATGATTTTTTGTATTTCCTCTGAATCTGTAGTTATGTCTCCCTTTTCATTTCTGATTTTGTTAATTTGGACACACTCTCTGTGTCCTCTCGTTAGTCTGGCTAAGGGTTTATCTATCTTGTTGATTTTCTCAAAGAACCAACTTTTGGTTCTGTTGATTCTTTCTATGGTCCCTTTTGTTTTTACTTGGTTGATTTCAGCTCTGAGTTTGATTATTTCCTGCCTTCTACTCCTCCTGGGTGTATTTGCTTCTTTTTGTTCTAGAGCTTGTAGGTGTGTTGTCAAGTTGTTGACATATGCTCTTTCCTGTTTCTTTCTGCAGGCACTCAGTGCTATGAGTTTTCCTCTTGTCACAGCTTTCACTGTGTCCCATAAGTTTGGGTATGTTGTACCTTCATTTTCATTAAATTCTATAAAGTCTTTAATTTATTTCTTTATTTCTTCCTTGACAAGGTTATCATTGAGTAGAGAATTGTTCAATTTCCACGTATATGTGGGCATTCTTCCCTTATTGTTATTGAAGACCAGTTTTAGGCCGTGGTGGTCTGATAGCACGCATGGGATTATTTCTATCTTTCTCTACCTGTTGAGTCCCGTTTTTTGACCAATTATACGGTCAATTTTGGAGAAAGTACCATGAGGAGCTGAGAAGAATGTATATCCTTTTTCTTTAGGATAGAATGTTCTATAAGTATCCGTTAAGTCCATTTGGCTCATGACTTCTCTAAGTCTGTCTACGTCTCTGTTTAATTTCTGTTTCCATGATCTGTCCACTGATGAGAGTGGGGGGTTGGAATCTCCTACTATTATTGTGCGAGGTGCAATTTGTGTTTTGAGCTTTAGTAAGGTTTCTTTTACGTATGTAGGTGCCCTTGTATTTGGGGCATAGATATTTAGGATTGAGAGTTCATCTTGGTGGATTTTTCCTTTGATGAATATGAAGTGTCCTTCCTTATCTTTTTTGATAACTTTTAGTTGAAAATTGATTTTATTTGATATTTGAATGGCTACTCCAGCTTGCTTCTTCCGACCATTTGCTTGGAAATTTGTTTTCCAGCCTTTCACTCTGAGGTAGTGTCTGTCTTTGTCTCTGAGATGTGTTTCCTGTAGGCAGCAGAATGCAGGGTCCTCGTTGCGTATCCAGTTTGTTAATCTATGTCTTTTTATTGGGGAGTTGAGGCCATTGATGTTGAGAGATATTAAGGAATAGTGATTATTGATTCCTGTTTTATTCATATTTGGATATGAGGTTATGTTTGTGTGCTTTTCTTCTCTTTGTTTTGTTGCCAAGACAATTAGTTTCTTGCTTTTACTATGGTATAGCTTGCCTCCTTATGTTGGGCTTTACCATTTATTATCCTTTTTAGAGCTGGATTTGTAGAAAGATATTGTGTAAATTTGGTTTTGTCATGGAATACCTTGGTTTTTCCATCTATGTTAATTGAGAGTTTTGCAGGATACAGTAACCTGGGCTGGCATTTGTGTTCTCTTAGGGTCTGTATGACATCTGTCCAGTATCTTCTGGCTTTCATAGTTTCTGGCGAAAAGTCTGGTGTGATTCTGATAGGTCTCCCTTTATATGTTACTTGACCTTTTTCCCTTACTGCTTTTAATATTCTTTCTTTATTTTGTGTGTTTGGTGTTTTGACTATTATGTGATGGGAGGAGTTTCTTTTCTGGTCCAATCTATTTGGAGTTCTGTAGGCTTCTTGTATGCTTATGGGTATCTCTTTCTTGAAGTTAGGGAAGTTTTCTTCTATGATTTTGTTGAAGATATTTACTGGTCCTTTGAGCTGGGAGTCTTCACTCTCTTCTATACCTATTATCTTTAGGTTTGATCTTCTCACTGAGTCCTGGATTTCCTGTATGTTTTGGACCAGTAGCTTTTTCCCGCTTTATATTATCTTTGACAGTTGAGTCGATGATTTCTATGGACTCTTCTGCTCCTGAAATTCTCTCTTCCAAGTCTTGTATTCTTTTGGTGAAGCTCGTATCTTCAGCTCCTTGTCTCTTCTTTTGGTTTTCTATATCCAGGGTTGTTTCCATGTATTCTTTCTTGATTGCTTCTATTTTCATTTTTTATTCCTTCAACTGTTTGATTGTGGAATTCTTGGAATTCCTTCAGGGATTTTTGTGACTCTTCTCTATGGGCTTCTACTTGTTTATTTATGTTTCCCTGGAATTCCTTTAGGAATTTTTGTGATTCCTCTCTGTAGGCTTCTACTTGTTATCTAAGGGAGTTCTTCACATCTTTCTTGAAGTCCTCCAGCATCATGATCAAATATGATTTTGAAACTAGATCTTGCTTTTCTGGTGTGTTTGGTTATTCTGTGTTTGCTTTGGTGGGAGAATTGGGCTCCGATGATGTCATGCAGTCTTGGTTTCTGTTGCTTGGGTTCCTGCTCTTGCCTCTAGAAAACCCTACTCTTAACAAAAGATCTTAAATGCTTTATCCTTCCTTCTTTTTTGTCTTAGATATATTTCTTTACTTACATTTCAAATGTTATTCCCTTTCACGTTTTAAATACGCCCCCCATCCCCTCCCTCTCCCCTATATGGGTATTCCCCACATCCATCCGCATTATTGTCCCTCACTACATATTCCCCTGCACTGGGGGTCCAACCTTGGCTGGACCAAGGGCTTCCCCTTCCATTGGTGTCCCAACAAGTCTATTTTCTGCTACATATGCAGTTGGAGCGCTGGGTCAGTCCATTTATATTCTTTCGGAAGCTCTGGTTGTTTGGCATTGTTGTTTTTATGGGGTTGCAAGCTCCTTCAACTCTTTCAATCCTTCCTCTAAATCCCCCCCAAGGGGTCCTGTTCTCAGTTCAGTGGTTTGCTGCTAGCATTGACTTGTGTATTGGACATGCTCTGGATGTGTCTCTCAGGAGAGATCTATATCCAGTCCCTTTCAGCATGCATTGTTTAGCTTCATCAATCTTATCTAGTTTGGCTGTGTGTGTGTGTGTGTGTGTGTGTGTGTGTGTGTGTGTGTGTGTGTATATATATATATATATATATATATATATATATATATATATATATATGCCACTTGTGGGGCAGGCTCTGAATGCCATTCCTTCAGTTGCTGCTCTGAACTTTGCTTCCGCATCCCCTCCTATGGATATTTCTATCTCACCACCCTCCAGAGGTAGTAGATAGGTAATATAAATAGAGAAAGGAGGATGTCGACCTTTTTAGGAGTATTTATTTGAAGCAAATCCAGTCTGCAGTGTTAGGATATGAGCAGGTCACTTCACAGTTATCAGGCATGGCAGTAGCTTGATCCCAGACAGCATTCATGAATCTGCAATGTGAGGTAGATCCAGAAGAAATCACAGGCTCTACCAATTATTGACTTGAGTCTGAGTGGTACACCATGAGAAGTGTGTGTGTGTGTGTGTGTGTGTGTGTGTGTGTGTGTGTGTGTTTTCTCTCTATGAAGTCATGAGAAATGATGATCAACAAAGAATTATAAATCATACCAATAGCACACAACATTGTCCACTGTTGCACAATATTTATATCCTTTTCAAATATCACATGTTCTCTCAAGCACCTATTCTAGCAAAATGCCATATGCTCTTGTCACAGGCTGCTTCCAGAGAAACACCATGTGTCTGTTCTCAGCAAAATGTCCTCCCATGTGTCTGCTTCAGCAAAAAATTCCTCTCATATGACAGTTTCCAGAAAAGCATCACATGACACAATTGAGTTTCCAAAGAAACCACGCATTTCTACTTCTGTTATGCTGATAGACAGAAACCTAATATAACTGTGCTCTGAGAGGTTCTACACAGCAGCTTACTGAAACATATGAAGAGACCTGCAGCCAAGCATTAGATGGAGCTCAGGCAGTTGTGTGAAGGAGTTGGGTGTAAGGATCGAGGGACACAGAGGCTATACGGCCTTCAAAAGAAGACCAACTTAATCAAATATCCTGGACTCCTGGGGGCTCTGAATTGAACTACCATCCAAAGAGCATACATGCCTGGATCTCGGCCCCCTACACATATGTCAGAGATATGAACCTTCGACTTCATGTAGTTTCCCCAGCAACTAGAGTGGGGCTTATTCTGTTGCCTATTGACTGTGGATCCTGTTTCCCTAACTGTGTTGTCTTTTCTGGCCTCTGGGGGAGAGGTTCTGCTTAGTCCTGCAGAGATTGGATGTGGCACAGTGGATTGGTACCCAATGGGGGGGCTTCCCCCTTTACAGAAGAGGAGTGGAATGGGGGATGGTGGAGAGGATGTATGAGTTAGGATTTGGAGAAGGGGGAGATGTGATCTGGATGGAAAGCAAATAAATAAATAAATAAATAAATGAATTACAAAAGCAGCTATGTACATAATTGAATAAATGCCCTTTTGGTATACTGGATCATCACTTGGGTTACTGCCTAGCAGTGTTATAGCATGCTTTTGAGGTAGATCTATTCCCCAATTTTCATAGAAAGACTCAAATTGATTTCCATTGTAGCTGTACAATTTGTACTCCACCATCAGTGGAGGAACGTTCCTCTTGCTCACCATCCTCACCTGTTCAGCTGCTTCTTCAGTTTTTTATTTAGCTGTCCTGACCAGTGTAATGTGGAATCTCAGAGTACTTTTGTTTGGTTTTACTTGATGACTAAGGATGCTGGAACTTTGTAAAAGGGTTTTTCAACCAGGAGAGATTCCTCTGTTGAGGATTCTTTGTTTAGATCAGTAACCATTTTTTAGCTAGGTTATTTGTTTGTTGATATCTAGTTTTTTGAGTTCTTTTATTGTGATCTTACTGCCAGAGTTACTGGTATTTTGTTCTGGAAGTTGTCTCCTGTACCAATACATTCAAAGTCATTCTTCACTTACTATCAGGAATAGTGTATCCGGTTTCATGTTAAGGACTTTGATCCACTTGGAATTGAGTTTTGTACAAAGTCATATATATGGATCATTTTGTATTCCTCTACATGCAGACATCCAGTTAGACCAGCACCATTTGTTGAAGACCCTAACCCACGTCATTTCAAATTTTAAAATATTTTTGTTATATTTGGTTATTATCTCCTAGAAGTCTATTTTAATCAGGCAGAAATGGAATGGATACAGATTTCAGGGAAGGTGGGGAGGAATTGGAAGGAGGAAAAGGAGAGGAGAATATGAACAGGATATCCTGTGTGAAAATTCATTTTTAAATAAAAGGAAAAATATTTGAGAATGTCAAACAATATCTCAATAACATTTCCATCTTTATCGATGTACTCAACTTTGAGCTTTGATTTTTTTTCTCCATTCAGTACAATTTCTGTAATGCCACCACTCCTGAGAGTGTAGCCTGCCCTGCAGTGCCATATCCACTGTTAATGCCTTTCTGCTAAGGTCATCACCATTGAATTCTGTGCATTTTGATTCTTCATACATCCCAGATCTCTGGCATTTCCTAGAGACCCCCCCCTTACCCCAACCACAGCTGCTGCAAATTCCCATTCATTCTTTGGGCCCTCTGGCCACACCTGACCCTGAACCGTCATCACCACTCCTACTAAGTTCCCTCCCTCCATCTGCCTCCCATGGCTATTTTATCCCTCCTTCTAACTGAGATTCAAGCATTCTTACTTGGGCCTTTTGTCTTATTTAACTTCTTTGGATCTATGAGATGTATGAAAGATATGCTGTACTTTATAGCTAATATCCACTTATCAACGAGAATATACAATGCATGTCCTTTGGGTCTGGGTTATTTTACACAGGATATTTTCAAGTTCCATCCACTTGCTTGTTAAATTCCTGATGCCATGATGTAATGGTGTTCCATTCCATAAATGAACCACATTTTCTGTATCCGTTCTTCAGTTGAGGAACATCTCAGTTGATTACAGTTTCTATTGGATGTCTATTATAAATGGAGCTACTATAAACATAGTGGAGCACATGTCTTTGGAGTATGGTGAAATGTCTTTTGGGTATATGCCCAGGATATAGCTGGGTCTTCAGGTAAAAGAACTATTTCCAACTTTTAGAGAAATCACCAGATTGATTTCCAGAGCAATTATACAAGTTTGCAACCTCACCAGCAATGGAGAAGTTTTCAGGATATCCAGATCCTCGCTAGCATGACCTTATGGTTTTGACCTTAGCCATTCTAATCAATGTAAGATTGAACCACAGAGTTGTTTTGATTTGCATTTCTCTGATGGCTATGCACATTGAACATAATGCTTCTCAGCTATTCAAGATTCCTCTATACAGAGTTCTCTTTATAGCTCTATACCCATTTTTTAATTGTGCTATTTGGTTTCTTAAATCCTATCTTCTTGAGTCCTTCATATATTTTGTCTATTAGCCCTCTGTCCTATGTGGGGTTAGTGAAGATCGTTTTCTAATTTGTAGGGCCATTTGTCCTTATTAACAGTGTCCTTGGCCTTGAGGAGCCTTTTCAATTTCATGAGGTCCTATTTATCAATTGTTGATCTTAGAGTCTGGCCCATTGATGTTCTGCTAAGGTTTGTTTTTATCTACCAGGTTTTTCATCAATAAGACACTATATATATGTGTGTGTGTGTGTGTGTGTGTGTGTGTGTGTGTGTATCATAAATACATTATGATCACAATACATATGCATATATATATATATATATATACACATATTAGGCTTTCTTCTAGATATTATGTTTAAGTTGACTAAATCTGAAAAAGGTATGCTTTTTTACCAACCATTATATTTCAAACTCTTACTAAGGAAGATGTATTATAAACAAAAATTTTATTTAATTGCTGAACAATCTCTTCAGCCCTTTAGAACACCAGGGAAGCAGTTCAGTTAGCTTCAGATCTTCACCTCTCCTGCAGCTCCATAAAACCCAGTCTCCCATTCTCATACCCATCCCTGCAATAGGTCATGTGTTGCAGCATCTCTTCCAAATCCCTTTCCAGTGTATCACATAGACCTTTCACTCCTGTCAACTCCCTATTCATTGCTTTTTCCCAACACCCACATTCAGCAAGCACACCTTAGCAGCTTACCAGCCATACAAGCCAGGGAACCGGGAGGCTAAATGCACATCCCAATTATTTGTCCTCTCCTCCAAAATGAATACCTAGCTCTCTTCCCTGGCACTATGGCAGGTGATCTCCTGGGGTCTCGCTATATGCCCTGTCCATTCCAATTGGTCTCAACACATCTTTATGGGACACTCTGGTTTTCTCCCACGTGTGGATACATTCAGCCACACTGAATCCATCCACATTCATGAATATTAGCTCCCAATGCATACAAACACATTTTAGTAGCAGGCATCCCCAGTGGTCACAACTTCCTGGAATCCAGAAGAATGGAATTTCTTCCAGGCAACATGCAGTTATCATACTCTTCTAAGAACCAGAATGGAAACAGAAAACAAAGGGAAAAAGAACCACCCAACAAAGACAAAGCCAGATACAAGCTCTTAGAATTGCAATCTGTCCAAAGCCAGAGACTCTAGGTGTATAATGAAATCACCAACAAGAGGAAAATACCTCAAAAAATAACGCAGCAACCCTATCACAGCAGAACCTGAGTTTTACACCAGAGCTGAAGAATAGGAATAGCTAAAGGAGGAAATTAATGTCCATCTTAAATATATATCTACAAAAGAAGACAAAGTCAAAGAAAATGAATAACAAAATTTAAGACCAGAAAGAGGAAATAGAATTAAAAATGAAGAAAATCAAGCAATAACCTCCAAGAAAAATCTTTCCAACCAAGCATGAGAGATGAGAAAAATAATCTCAGTCATTAAAGACCCAATAGAAGAAATGAATATGTTGGACAAAGAAAATGTTAAACAATACTGAAAAAAGAAAGAAAGAAAGAAAGAAAGAAAGAAAGAAAGAGAGAAAGAAAGAAGGAAAGAGAAAGAAAGAAAGAAAGAAAACACCACCACAAAAACCACCAAACACTTCTGGCACAAAACTTGAAGGAAATATGCTGCACTAAGAAAAGACAATATCTAAAAATAATAGAAATGAAGAAAAGAGAAGGAAAGGCTTATCGATGGAAAAGAAGCACATACATTACCAAATAGACTGGACCACAAAAGGAAGGTGCTTCTTCCCAGAACAGTGAAGACAGTAAACATACAGAAAAATTCTTAAAAGAAAGAATATTAAAAGCTTTAATGAAATCAAACCAACTAACATATAAAGCAGACCTATTAAAATAATACCTAACCTTTCTTTTTTTTTTCTTTTTCTTTTTTTCGGAGCTGGGGACCGAACCCAGGGCCTTGAGCTTGCTAGGCAAGCACTCTACCACTGAGCTTAATCCCCAACCCCAATACCTAACCTTTCAATGGAGACTCTACAAGACAGAAGGGCCTGAACAGATGCAGAGCAGACTCTAAAAGACCATAAATGTCATCCCTGCATTACTAGGCTAAGCAAAACTTTCAATCACTTTAGATGAAGAAAATAAGATATTATCTAGAAACCCAGGCCTATAAAAGGTGCTAGATGATAAATTCCAACTAATGAATTCCAACATCCAAGAAAGCCAGGACATACATAATTCCAAACCAGCAAATCTAAAAACAACAACAACAACAACAACAAGAGAGAGAGAGAGAGAGAGAGAGAGAGAGAGAGAGAGAGAGAGAGAGAGAAACATGCACTACTTTCCCAATAGTCTCAGATAATATAAACTCTCTTGGAATAACTCTAAGGAAACAAGTGAAAGACGCCAAAACTTTAAGACATTGAGAAAGACATTGAAGCAGATATCAGAAGATGGCTTATGGAATGGGTAGGACAAATATGGTAACACTGGCCATCATCCACAAAGAAATGTACTCTTTCAGTGAAATTCCCATCAAAATTCTTGCACAATTCTTCACAGATCTTGAAAGGAAAAACTTCAGCTTCACAAGGAAAAACAGCAATAACAACAAAACATTGTACAACTATATGGAATAATTTATGAACTGTTGAATGTGTCACAATACCTGGTGACTACACAGCTACTAAAATAAAAACAGGGTGGAATTGGCACAAAAATGGATATGTAGATTACTCAAAATGAGTACACAGATATTTAATATCTAATATTTAATGAAGAATCCAGAAATGCACACGGGAAAAAGAGAATCTCCCACAAATGGTGCAAACCAAAGTATATGCCTGCACATATAAGTATCCAAGTAGATTCATATTCAGTATACCCTATAAAACTCAAGTTCAAGTGTATTGATGACCTCAACACTAGCTAAGATTCCTAGCAATGGAGAAAATTGAGACTGAACCAGACAGTGGAGGAATTGGGACACCAACCCAGCCACAAAAACTTACATCCACAATTTGTCCTACCTACACAATGTACAGGGTTAAAATATGGAGCAGAATTTGAGGGAAAGACCAACCAATGACTGACCCACGGTAAGACCCATACCATCCAGGAGAGGCAGCTGGTCCTGACACTATTAATGATATTCTGCTTGCCCATGGTGAGCAATACGTGTGGGCAGAAGCTCCAGGAGAAAAGACAAAGGATGGGAATTCTGTTTAATAGATTGTACTTACATGGGATTTCATGCTTACA